>NC_057756.1:2374191-2377428 GCF_004010195.1 Chiloscyllium plagiosum | reverse complement strand
TGGGAACCTTATCAAATGCCTTGCTGAATACCATATACACTTCATCCACCGCTCAACCCTCATGAACTTGTCTAGTAACATCCTCAAAGAACTCAATAAGATTTGTGAGGCATGTCCTGCCCCTCACAAAGCCACGCTGACTGCATTTAATCAAGCCATGCTCTTCCAGATGGTCATAAATCCTATTCCCAAGAATACCTTTTAACACTTTGCAGACAATGGACGTGAGACTGACTGGTCTGTAATTGCCAGCAATTTCCCTATTTCCTTTCTTGAAGAGAGGAATTACACTTGCTTCCCTCCAGTCCTCAGGTAAGACTCCGGTGGAGAGCGAGAATGCAAAGATGTTCGCAAGCGGCGAAGCAATCACACTTCTCGCTTCCAAAGCAGCCGAGGACAAATCTGGTCTGGCCCTGGCGACTTCTCTATCTTAATGTTTGTCAAACTTTTCAGCACATCAGCTTCCTCAATCTCTATCTGTTCCAGCATGCGTACCTGCTCTTCAAAGGTTTCATTCACGACAAGGTACTTTTCTTTAGTAAAGACAGATGCAAAAACTTCACTTATTGCGCCCCCTACCTCCTCAGACTCTATATACAATTTCCCCATGCTATCCCTTATCGGCCCTACTCTTTCTTTGATCGTTCTCTTATTCCTCTCATACATGTAAAATGCTTTTGGATTCTCCATAATCCTTCCTGCCAAGCATTTTTTGTGTCCCCTCCTGGCTCTCCTGAGACCATTTTTGAGCTCCTTCCTCGCCTGCCTGTAATCCTCTAGAGCTGAGCAAGACCCTTGCTTCCTCCACCTTACGTAATCTGCCTTCGTTCTTTTGACGAGAAGCTCCTCTGCTCTCATCATTCGAGGTTCCTTTATCTTACCCCTTCTTGCCTGTCTCAGAGGAACACATTTATGCATCACTCGCAACAACTGTTCCTTTAACAGTCTCCACATGTCTATAGTGCCTGTTCCATGGAACAATAGCTCCCAGTCCATGCTACCCATCTCATGTCTGATAGCATCATAGTTTCCTTTTCCCCAATTAAATAACCTCCGATTGTGCCTGCTTCTCTCCTTCTGCATGGCTATTTAGAATGTGAGGTAATTGTGGTCACTATCACCAAAATGCTCTTCCTTCGCAAGATCTGACACCTGACCCGGCTCATTGCCGAGCACCAAATCCAAAATGGCCTCTCCCTCGATGGCCTGTCAACGTACTGAGTTAGGAAACCCCCCTGAACACACCTTACAAAAAGAGCTCCTTCCAAAACATCTGCTCGAAGGAGGTTCCAATCAATATTGGGAAAGTTAAAGTCACTCATTGCAACAACCATACTACATTCACACTTTCTCAAAATCTGCCGACATATGCTTTGTTCAATATTCCTGCTGCTATTGGCAGCCTATAGTGAACCCCTAATGAGATGACTGCTCCCTTATTGTTCCTAATTTCCACCTATACTGACTCAGTAGGCAGACCCTCCTCGACAATAGTAACTTCTGTAGCTGTAAAATCCTCTCTGGTTAGCAGTGCTACACAGCCTCCTCTTTCACCCTCCCTATCCTTTTTAAATGTTCTAAACCCTGGAACATCCAGCTACCATTCCTGCTCCTGAGAAACCCACCACTCTGATATGGCCACAACAGCATAGCACCAGGTATCCATGCTCTAAGCTCATCACTTTAATTCCTGATATTCCTTGCATGAAAGCAAACACACTTTAGCCGATCCCTTGATTGTTTCCCAGGAAATTCGTTCCCACTGGCTGCGTTACCTTTCGCTATTGCCTCATCTCCATCAACTCTCATCACCGGTATATAGATCAGGTTGCCTACCCCCTGCCAGACCAGTTTCACACTCCTGAACCACTCGGCCAAACCTTCCACCCAGGGCATTTGTCACCTTCCAGTTCAGGAGCAACCCGTCCTTCATGTACAGGTCCCACCTTCCCCAGAAGGCATCTTAATTATCTACATATCTGAAGCCCTCCCCCCTACACCAGCTGCGCAGCCACGTGTTAAGCTGCACCCGCTCCCTGTTCCTCGCCACGCTATCTCGTGGCACCAGTAGTAAACCGGAGAACACTACTCTGTTCGTCCTGCTCTGCAGCTTCCACCCTAACTCTTTGAAATCACTTTTTATATCCTCGTTCCTTTTCCTGGCTATATAATTGGTGCCAATACGTAACACGATTTCTGGCTGTTAGCCCTCCCCTTTCAGAATCTTATAAAACTGATCAGAGACGTCCTGGACCCTGGCACAAGGGAGGCAACATACCTTGCAGCAATCTCGATCCTGACCACAAAATCTCCTGTTAATTCTGCTAACAATCGAGTTTCCTACCACTAGCGCTTTTCTATTCTACCCCCTTCCATTCTGGGCCACAGTGTGTCAGGCTCAGTGCTATGGAACTGACAACTATGGCATTCCTCTGGTAGGTCATTCCCCCCAGCAATATCCAAAACGATATTCTTCTTGCTGAGTGGAATGTACACAGGTCATCACTGAGTGTCCCCTTTCCTCCCTCTGACTGTAACCCATCTATCATTATCCTGATGCTCAGGAGTGACCAGCTGCCGGTAACTCCTATCAATTACCCCCTAAGGCTCCCGAATGATCTTCAGTTCATTCAGCTCCAGCTCCAATTCCCTAAAATGGTTTTCAAGGATCTGGATTTGAGTGCACTTCCCGCAGATGTAGCCAGCAGAGACATATGTCATGTCTCTCACCTGCCACATTCTGCAGGAGGAGAAAGCAACTGCCCTAGCATCGAAACCCTACTTATCTAAACGCCCACACAATACTAAGCAAGAAAGCTTAATTCAATTGCTATAAAGTCAAGCAATAAACTTATATTCAATAAAGGAAGTTTAGAAATGAACCTTACCTTATTAACTTGACTGGAGGAGCAGGGCGGTGGGTGTCATTACAGTTGTAGTGCCTCGGGTTTAGCCGCCTTGCTAATATATACGGTCACTTACTTTCCTTCCCGGCATCCCCTCTGGTCCGCGTCACTTCCGCCACTGCTCCCGCTCCTTCTGTGGAGGAAAAACACCGCTGCACACTTCCGGCAAGTAATTTTTTTAAAAAATGTCCCTTACTTTAGCTGTAGCCTTCCTGGTTCGCCATACCGCCGCTGCTGCTCCCATTCAAAAAGGTCGCTGGCATCGAAGGGTAAGTACTGAAACTCACTCCTTTCCTTCCCGGCAGCCCCTCTGGTCCGCGTCACTTCCGCC
>NC_057756.1:2307600-2374083 GCF_004010195.1 Chiloscyllium plagiosum | reverse complement strand
ATTGTTGAGTGCCCCAGAATTTCTTCAATTCAAACTTTGGAAATTTTAAGCTATCATCCACTGTCAGGCTGTAATTCTTATCTTGGTACTGGTTGTATTTTGAACTGACGTCCCAGATTCATACCCTTCCTATCAGAGTTTATTTTTTACTTGCAAATCTACATCTTTCTCCGCAATTTGTCACTGAAGCTGCAGGACATTATATCGCTGTCACTTGCAGACTTGACTGTTTTGATGCTTTCCGGATAGAATCTCACTTCAGCAGTGTGTCCTAGTTGACTACCAACAATAATCCCACTGAGCTACATTTTCTTTTGACTTAATTGAATTTGACGGGACTTTCCCCGCAGATTCATTACCCCCTTTATGAATTAAGAAAGGGGGAAATGAATAATTAAGAAGGTCTCCCACGATAATTTATGGCGAACAATTGAACTGCGCAGTTCTTTCATATTGTCATTACATTAACATAGAGATCTCTCAGATTGTAATCTTTTCTCATGTGCACATTTCTTTTTGAGAACTACAACCGATTTAAGAATACCCACTTAGATAATTTTGATGACCAATTTCGAGCATTTTCATCCCAAGAAGGTAGTAAAGAATTATGTTTCAATACCTGACAATATTGACATCAAACTCCAATTAATTCTTTAGTTGTTTTGAGCCCATTATTTTTCGCCAGCTTTGCTCTTGGGCTGAATTTACCGTGTCTGAATTCATCAGACCTCCTAATGGCCATTGTTCATGACCCAATTGTTTTTTTGGGTCGCCAGAACATTGCCTAAAGCTTTCGGCTTTTTCCGGATATTTGTCACATAAGCCCAGTGTTAGAATTTCCTATAATTTCTTCTTTTCAAAACATTTTAAAACAGATGAATATTTTAACATATCAGCCAACACAATATTAAAAGACACTTTAAAGAGAATTTAAATCTTTAAAGTACAATTTTCAAATACAATTTAAATGCCTAAATTGCGATTTATTTAATCAAGACAGTTATTTTACGTTTGGAGTTCCAGAGAACAAGACATTCAGACACTAATAAACAAATGTGCATAAAAACCAGACAACAATGAGTTAAATTTCTGCAGGCTGAAAGGAAACAAATTGCTTTCTCTCTCGCTTTCTCTTACATAAACAGACGTGCACACGCTCTCTAACTTTTTCTTCGTTTACAATAGAATTCAAGAAAAGTTTTTAATGCCGTTTCAATCGTCTGTGACACAGGAAAATATACAAGTGGAATTTGTTTTAACTCTATCCCCATCACAAGATTTTCTTCCCAATTTATTTTATTAATTTACATTTTTATTCAATTATGTATGTATATCTTTGGGACGTACAAATTTTACATTATATTCCTATTAGCCCAACTAACTCAGTCACTATAAAATTTTCTTACGGCAATCAGCCTTTAGTGAAAAAAATTCAAAATTCTCAGTCAATTTGATCAATTAATCACAGAGTCAGTGTGCCGTCATTATTCCATTTCGGAACCTAAACCACTGACCAGTGTCCTGTCAGACTTCCATTTCGGAATCAGAAACACCTTTTGTATAATACCTTTTCGCATCATCTCTCAGTTTATCATCGAGTCAGGGTCGCGTCAGCATTCCATTGCAGAAGCTAAACTAGTCAGGGTCGCGTCAGCATTCCATTGCAGAAGCTAAACTACAACCGGTGTACCGTTGGACTTCCATCTCAGAACGAAACTTCCTTTTTAAAATCTGTCGGTTTGTCGTATAGATACAATTTTTCGCAATATTTATTAACGTCTCTCCTCTCACACAATAATATAAAATCAATTTATCACAAAATCAGTGTCCCGTCTGATTCCATTTCTGAATCTGAATCACTGACCAGTATCCCATCGGACTTCCGTCTTGGAACCAGAACTACCCTTTTTATTGTCTGAATTTATCATGGAGTCATTGTCCCGTCAGCATTCCATTTCGGAAACTAAACCACCGACTGCTGTTCCATCGGAATTCCGATTCTGAACCCGAAACACCTTTTCGAGTCTGAATTTAGACAACGTGCATAAGTCCAAACTTATAATATTTAAGATTTTCCTTTTCTTTTGAACTGTTAACCGATATTCTGTGTCAAAACGCTTATACACGTAGATTTCTGTGAAAGAGTATTTGTCAGGTTGGATCAAAATCAAAGTCTGCAAATGGTCGACCCTGCCCGGAAACAAGTGAGACGGAAACCGAACAGAGGTGGAAATACTCACGTCTGGGTGGCCAATTTCTCAACGCATAATCAAAGCATTTTCGCCGCTGTTGATGGCCTATCCATACCGAGTCCAGTTACGGCACCAAAGGCAGATCTGAAACCCCGGGGAAATGTCTGGTGGTTCCACGATTGGTCAATACACACACCTGTAAATGAGTCTTTGTCAATCACACAGGTAATCGTTTATTCTATGATACTGTATTGGTTTGGTAAATTCTGATTCATCCAGAAGTATGAACACGCCCCGGCAATCAAAGGTTTCCAACAACATCACAGAGTTTGCAAAGCATTTATATGCATTGTAGATCGTCATGGAGCATGATCATATCGTAACAACCAGTCAATACATGATATCACTTCATTGACCCTTACTTGAACTAATGATTTTGATTGGTAACAAAGTAAGTCATAACGGTTGAATCATCTCCACAAAGACTCGCAGCTCGCATTGTGGTTAGTATTTCCCTTGACAAAGATTCGCCGATTGCAGAGTATGGGTAGTATTTCCTCGTCTTATTGATCTACTTCGGCAGGCTAGTAGTTCTGGTGGTTAGTTATTCATATAGCTTTAGAGACGACACAATGAGCCATTTTGTCTAATCTTATTTAGCAATGCAGAAGTCATTCTGTGCAGCTCCATCAACCATTTTGTCCTTCCTCCCAGAGGCTCACATCACCGCCTGCACTTCTCGAGGCATTATCGGCAATTCTGTAAATAAGCAATATATGTAAGTATATCCATACTTTGGAACAACATTAACAGTATGTGGAATGAGAACTTGGATTTTCCTATGCTTTGACGGTGGATAAATGCCGATAATTTTGGAAATGTTGTCAGCGCCTCTCAATTTTGTGCTGTCTCTCAATGCCAAAAAAGTTATGTAGATGACATATTTTTTCTCTCTTCACGAACTGTCAGATAATTTCATTGGTTATTAATCTCGACTCCACCTGTATCATCCAAAGTCCTGTATTATTGCTTTTTTAATAACACAGCTGATGTTTCAGCACATCACGCTTCTCCTGTATTTGCATGCCTGTGCCATGGACCCATCCTGCAGCGGCATGTGCATATCGATAATAACAGAAACACTCCTCGACTTTGAGTTTAGACCTACGTTTAACATTTCCCAAAACTGCTCATGTGTTCCATACTGATATGCAATCCACTACAGAGAAGGGACTGTGCTGGCCAGATTTATTGATGTGTCTTGCTTATTTCCATTACTTCGTCTCTGCTAAAGCGAATGCCTCTTGTCACATAGGCTGTTTTCTAAAGATTGCAGGGGCAAAGTTCAAATCTTCGTTGATATCTTTCTGACCTTTGGCATGTCCGGCTATGTCATGCAATATTCTCTGTTTGCAACTGTCTGGACTTTACCATAGTGACCTGGCGTTAACCTGTTGAACTTACTCCAATTCGTTACGTATTTTTATTATGCATGTATGATCAAAGTCACGTGTTTCAATCTTTCTCTTCTGTCTGCACCAACAGTGCTGTGTCGGCAGGCTTTGTGCTGTTTTTGCCTCACCTCATGTCAGCACTTCTGTTCTCCGATCCAAAAAGCTCATTGTTAGACTACGTGACTCGTCCATTGCCCCCTACCCCATGATACTAAAGCAAATCTGTCAATGTTCGATTAATATAAATTTATACCGCAAAAGTGAAGATGTACACACATACACACACATATATCAAACATCATACGTCCTATATGACAATTCTATGTAGGAGAAAGTGAGGACTGCAGATGCTGGGGATCAGAGCTGAAAATGTGTTGCTGGAAAAGCGCAGCAGGTCAGGCAGCATCCAAGGAGCAGGAGAATCGACGTTTCGGGCATGAGCCCTTCGTCATGAATGAAGAGAGTGAGCAAAGCAGGCGAAGATAAACGGTAGGGAGGAGGGACCTGGGGGAGGGGCAACTTCCTTCCACCTATCACATTTACAACGCCACTCCCCCAAGTCTCTCCTCCCTACCCTTTATCTTAGCCTGCTTGGCACACTCTCCTGATTCCTGAAGAAGGGCTCCTGCCCGAAACGTCGATTCTCCTGCTCCAGCAACATATTTCCAATTCTATGGAGGAAACCTACATTTGTAATTATTCTCCTCATTTCAATAAGTAAAATAACATCAGTTTAAAATTTATAAGTCATCAGATGACAAGGATCAGAACAGGCAATGTTGCATTGCGAGCAGTAAGTTGTGCATTCATCATTATTGCACTGAGTAAAACATCACACAATCTATCGCTTTGATACCGATTAGTATTCAAGACCAGCAGTTACCTCTTATCATTTTGCCATATTTTGTGTATAAACCGAATAAGCTCATGCCCACAATAGCTACAACAAATTTCAGTACAACAACCAATTGAGGCATAAATCTGATCCATGGGTGGATTGCAGTACACAGTTTCGAAATGACATATTTTCCCTCGAAACTCCAGACCCTGTAAGTCTCCAAGTGCCAATAGTCTCAATCTATTGCATTTATTTTAATTTTCCTTCGTCCATTTATGAATGGTTACCTTGAATGTGTAATTACCTCTTCCCAGTCTGCGGTAAATGCAGAATGAGGCTTTTTCTGTGACTGTGTTAACCTTAATTTCTCTTTGGTATCATTTGTGCAGACAAATAAGTTTGTATTCGGCTTTTTGCATTCTGTTTTTATGCATCACACCAGACCCCCTCAAAACATTCTAAGAAGTCAACTGAGACCCGAAGTTTATTTTATTTTATTTTAAATAAAGATGTACAGTGGATAGTCCAGGAATGATACAGCTGTTCAAACGTCTCGGCTTTGAACAAAGCAGCATTTATTTCAATACCACAGTTGAAACACCAAAAAAAGAGGAAAAAAAAACAAATTAAGAATTTGATAACCCAACCTATTTGATATAACAATTTAACTGCGGAGTTTTTCAATTCACGTAACAGTCCTAAAAACGCCCCTTGGCAAAGGGTAAATTCGAATACAGTTCCTTTGAGGCAGGGGCCATTACACAGACAGAGGTCAGTCAAGTAGAAACTTGCAAGCTTTCTCTGGAATACAGCTGCTTCTCGTTGTTCGTTACTAGGACATTCTCTGCTAAAACGAAAAGAAAAAAGAAATGCCTGAACTGGGAGGACTGACCACTCCCATGCCATTGTAAAACCAGTGTTCTCCAAGGAATTGGAGCAATTCTGCCATTAAGAACTCTTAAAAGAACAACGGCTAATTAACCATGTTAATAGAACATAGAAAATCGAAAAATACAGCGCATAACCCGCAATTGAACCACTTATGCTCCACCGACTTGTGAACCAATCTAAGCCCATTCCCCGGCACTATTCCATTATCATCCATATGCTTATCCAATTACTTTTTAAATGTACGTAATGTGGTTGAATTAACTAAAGTGGCAGACAGGCCATTCCATGCCCTTACCACTGTCTGAGTAAAATGCCTGCCTCTGACATTTATCTTAAATTTATCGTCCCTCAGTTTACCGGTATGCCCCCTCCTAAAAGCCAGAATAATCATCCTAGGAAAAGTCTCACTGTCCATCATATCTAATCCTCTGATCATCTTGCATATCCATATTAAATCCCGTCGTAGCCTTCTTCTCTCCAATGGGAACAGACCAAAGTACCTCAGCCTTTACTCATTAAGCTTTCACTCCAGACCAGGCACCATCCTGGAAAATCTCCTCTGCACATTTTCCAATGCTTCCACATCCTTCCTGTAATGAACGACCAGAACTGTACATAAAATTCGAAGTGAGGCTGCACTTGTGTTTTATACAGTTGCAGCATGATATCACGTCTCCGAAACGCAATCTTTCTCCCAATGAAACCTAACACATCGTATGCAATCTTAACAGCACTATCAACCTGGGTAGCATCTTTCAGGAGTCTATGTACATGGATACCAAGATCCCTCTGCACATCCACACTACTATTCCAAGACTTTTCTATAACACCAGTATTCTGCCTTCCTGTTAGTCTTCCTAAAGCGAATCACCTCACGTTTATCTGCACTGAATTCCATTTTAAACCTCTGAGACCCAATTTTACTGCGTATCCACGCCCCCCTGCAACCTCCAACATTCTTCAACACTGTACACCACTCCCATGAATTTAGTGTCATCTACAATATTTCTAATCCTTCCATCTTTGCCTGAATGCTAGTTATTTATAAAAATGACAAACAACAGTGGTCCCAAAGCAGGTCCTGTGGCACACCACGAATAACCGGACTTCAGGCTGAATATTTTCCATTAGCCAACACTCCTTGACTTCTTGCCGAATGTTTTTAATCCAAACTGCTAAATCATCATCAATCCCATGCCTCTGCATTTTCTCCAGTAGCCTCCCATGTGGAAACGTATCAAAGGCATTTCTGAAGTCCATGTACACGACGTCAACTGTCTTTACCTCATCCACATGCTTGGTCACTTTCTCAAGAAACCATGCTGACTATCTTCAATCAAATTGTTCTTTGTTACATGCTTATAAAACCTTTTTCGTAGAATCATTTCCAAAACTATTCCTCCAACAGATGGAAGGTTTACTGATCTATAATTATCTAGGTCATCTCTGCTGCCCTTCTTGAACAAGGGCACAACATTTGCAATTCTCCAGTCCTGTGGTACTAGCCCTGAAGAAAGTGATGACGCAAAGACCAAAGGCTCCACATCGCTTCCCTAAGTTCCAGAGAATCCTTGGATACCTCCTATCCGGCCCAGGGGACATATCGATTTTCACACCTTCTAGAATTGATAACATCTCCTCCTTACTAACCTCAATCATTTATAGCCTAATAGCCAGTATCTTAGTCTTCTCCTCTGAAATATTCTCCGTTCCTTGAGTTAAAACAGATGAGAAATATTCGTTGACTACCTCTCCGATATCTACAGGGTCCGCAGACAACTTCCCATTTCTGTCTTTGACTGACCCTATTTCTACCTCCGTCATCCTTTTATTCCTAACATACTTATAGAAAGCTTGAGGGCTCTCCTGTATTCTATCGGCTCAAGAAAATTCATTCACACTTCTCTTTAGAATTAACATTAGAATCCCTACAGCATGGAAACAGGCCCTTCACCTCAACAAGTCCACACGGATCCTCCGAAGAGTAAACCAACTAGACCCATTCTCCAATCCGATATTTGCTTCTGACTAATGCACCAAATCTACAATTTACATAACGTCCATATATTTGGATTTTGGGGTGAAACAAGGCAACCCAGCGGAAACCCACGCAGACACGGGGAGAATGCAGAAACTTCACACCGACAGTCGAGCGAGACTGAATTGAACTGGGCTCCCTGTGAGGCAGAAGCGCTGACCACTGAGCTATCGTGTCGCCTGGCTCCTCTTATCGCTCTCTTTAAATCCTTCCTAGTTAATCTGTAACTGTTCGTCACCTCATCTGAACCATCCTACCTTAACATCAAATGAACCTCCCTCTTCTACTTTAGAACAGACACAATTTATTTAGTAAACCACAGTACCCTTACCTTATCACTTTCTTCCTGCCTGACAAGGGCATACCTATCAAGGACACGCAATATCTCTTCCTTAAACCAGCTCCACATTTCGATTGTCCCATCCCCTACGTTTTGCTACACCAATCTGTGTCACCTACGTCGTATCTAATCGCATTATAATCGCTCTTTCCCAATATAACTCTTGCCATGTGGGATGTACCTATCCCTTTCCATCGCTAAAGTAAATGTAACAGAATTATGGTTACCGACCTCAAAATCAATCATCTGGCCTGATTATTACAAAGTATCAGATCCAGCATGGCGTCTCCTGATGTTGGCACTTCTACATGTTGTGTCAGGAACCCTCCTGCACACGTTGGACAGAAGCCCATACACCTGACGTATGAGATTTACTGCATTTCGAGCCAATGTTGGGAAAATTAAAGTCGCTCACAATAACCAGCCTGCTCCTTTCATTCCTGCCCACAATCGTTTTGACAATGGTCTCCTCCATATCCCTGGAACTTGCAGAGGCCTATAAAAAGCCCCCAGCAGTTTAATCTCTGCTCTCCTGTTTCCATTTCGCCCCATACCACGTCAAAAACTAATCCTGGTCAGAAGTTGTTTCTGGTTCCGTTATACTATCCTTGTCAAACAAAGCCACACCTCCTTCTCCTTTACCGCCTTTCCTCATCTTAATGACACACCTAAACCCTGGAAAAGATCCATTCCTGACCCTGTTCTATCCATGTCTCCAGAAATGGCCACAACATCGAAACTTATTCTGGATACTACTGCCGTTGAAGTAGACACACTACAAACCAGCTTGCTATCTGCCAGCACTCTCATGTGACCATGAAATCCTGTTCGTGTCCTGCCTACTCACATTCTACTATGTACTGGAAGGACTCCACAGGTTCCCATCCCCCTTTTGATCTAGTCGATACCGACCCGAATGGCACGAGCAAATTTCCCATGCATGATATTTTTACCCCTTTGTTTCAAGTGAAGGCCATCCTGTTTGTAGACGTCCCACCTTCTCCAGAATAAGCCCCAATTTTCCACATGTCTGAAACCCTTTCTCTTGCGCCATGTGTGCAGCTACGTGTTCAGCTGATATATCACCCTGCTCTTTGATTTGCAGACACGTGGCAGGGGTAAGCAACCAGAGATTGAAACTTTGCTTGTTCCAGCTATTAACTTCCACTCTAGCTCTCTGAAAGCCTGCCTTATACCCCTACCCCTCTTTCTACCTATGTAGTTGGTACCCATGTGGACCACGACTTTGGGCTGGTCATCCTTTCCATTCAGGTTCGCAAAGACGCAATATGAAATATCACGGACCCTGGCACTTGTTAGGCAACACACCAGCAGTGAGTTTTTTTTGTTCCCAATATTCTTTCTATCTGACCCTCTAACTATTGAGTCGCTAATGACTCACACTCTCCTCCTTTCCCTTCTTCCACTAGAAATGCACACTTACATGGCTGAGGGCGAAAATCGTCCCTCTTTTCCCAGACACTTCTACACTATGAGGTAGATTTTAATTATTTAAGTTGATGACTCATCTTTCCCGACAGGCCCCTCGTCCAAGCTCCCACTCTTCTTGCTACTGAAAACATAAATGGAAGGCTCTGATGCTCGAAGTAAGCTTTTAAATATTTAAGTTAGTGGCTCATCTTTCCCGAAATGCGCCTGGTCCAAGCTCCCGGTCTTCCTGTTTCTGAAAGCATTAATGAAGGGTTCCAACGCTCGAGGCAATTTTTTGGAAATTTAAATTATTCACTCACCTTTCCAGGCATACACCTGGTTCATGCTTCTGCTCTTCCTACTGCTGAAAACAGAAATGGAGGTCTCTGATGCTCGAGGTAAGCTTTTAATAATTTAACGTAAAGACTCACCTTTCCTGACCAGCGACTGGTCGAAGTTCCCGCTCATCCTGCTGCTGAAACAGAAATGGATGGCCCTGATCCTCGAGGTAAGCTTTAGAAGATCTAACTTAGTGATTCATCTTCCGTGACAGGCCGCTGGTTCAATCATCATCACCCCTCCACCTCTAGTATCATTATTAATTATTAGTATATCAATATGGCTTCATTTTAAACTGTGTAGGCCTACTTTGCTAGTACATTACAACACAGATTCTTGACAATTCCTATACCAATGAAAGCCTGCAATGTTACATGCTATTTCTGTCTATTTACTCTTGCCACCTTCGTGTTTGACAAAGACTCAACACGGTTGGCAATTACATGTTCTCTTGCTGCCACGTGTACACATTGAATAGCGGCAATAATAAACACATCCAAAATATCTGGAAGTTATAGCTGACTGACTAGAAACAGAAAATTATACCAGAAAATTGAAAATGCATAACATTTGGTTGTTAAACAAATACCTGAATTCTGTTTGGAACGTCTTCACAACTCGTCGACTTCTACCAATCGGGTTATAAATTATGTGCCAGGATATCAAATTTAATGTTTAGACAACAACAAACCATTGAGACAATCAATTTTAGAGGTATGAAGAAGAATACATTTTCAAAGTCAGGAAGATAGAGCGCCAAATGCCATCGCCAGACTAGCTCCCAGCAAAGCATTGTCCATCTGACGTAGCTTTTTCAGATGAAAAATAAAACGACAGCACAGGATTAGGCTGTTTGGCCGTCCGATCCTGCACCATTCCAGATCGTCTATCCATACCTGTCGTTTATTTTCTAAGGGTCTGTCTCCCTCTCTTTACTGTTTGTTTATGTTTCTGTCTGGATACATCTTAAGAGACGCTATTGTGCCCGCCTCTAACACCTCCAGACACCCTTAAGCACTTCTGCTCCAATTTTGATCTCGTTACCCCAATAACTGAGTCTCCTACTCTGGAAGGGAAAAGATTCTTACTTTCCACTTTGTCTCTACCTCTCAGCATTTTGTAGACATGAATCACGTCCCCACTCAACTTTCATCATTTTTCTTGAAAGTAATCCTAATCTGTTAAACCTCTCTTCATAGCTAGCACCCTCAATGCTCAGCAACATCCTGGTGAACATTCTTTGCAACCTCTGCAAAGCATCCACATTGTTTGGGTATTGTGGCGACCAGAACTGTACACAATATTCCAAACGTGACCTAATCAATTACTTGTACGACAGTTGTGCGGCCTGCCAAGTCTTACACTCAATGCCACGTCCAACGAAACAAAACCATGCCACATGCCTTCTTGACCACTCTATTGATTGCGTTGACAACTTCAGGGAACAATGGAACTGAACACCCAGATCTCTTTGTATGTCAATCTTCCCCAGGACGTTCAATTTACTGTACGGTACGTTGTTGAATTGGATCTTCCAAAAGGCATCTACTCGCATTTTCATGGATTGGTCAAACTGCCAGTTCTCTGCCCAATTCTCAAATCGATCTACATACTGCTCTATTCTCTGACATTCATCTTCACTACCTGATACTTCACCAATGTTAAATCAACTGCAAACTTATTAATCGGGCCACCTGCACTTTTCACCAAACCATTCATGTATATCACAAACAACAGTGGTCCCAGCACGGATTCCTGAAGAAGAACATTGGTCATTGAAGAAGAACATTGAAGAAGAACACTTTGAGATTTTCGCTTGCAATACTACTTTCTGTCTCCTTTTACTTAGCCAGAGCTTTATCCATATAGCCAATACACCATGGACCCCATGCGACTTTGTTTTCTGTATTAGCCTTCCATGGGGAAACTTAACAAATGCCGTATTGAAGTCCACGTATACAGCCCTACCCTCATCAAACAACTTTGTCACTTCCTCCAATAATTCTATTACGTTGGTTATGCACGACCTTCCCTGCAGAAAACAGTGTCGCCTCTCACTAATAAGACCATTTTGTTCCAAATGGGAATAGATTCTTTTGCTTAGTATCCCTTACGTTATTTGGGATCTTCACGTGTCAGAGGAAAACATTTTAGGGAGGCCACTGAACACAAAAGGTCTGCCTACCTCATTTGAAATGTCCCACATGCATTTCCTGGATAAGACCATAAGACCATAAGACATAGGAGTGGAAGTAAGGCCATTCGGCCCAGCGAATCCACTGCGCCTTTTAATCATGGCTGATGGGCATTTCAACTCCACTTACCCGCATTCTCCCTATAGCCCTTAATTCCTTGTGACATCAAGAATTTATCAATCTCTACCTTGAAGACATTTAGCGTCCCGACCTCCATTGCACTCCACGGCAATGAATTCCACAGGCCCACCACTCTCTAGCTGAAGAAATGTCTCCGAATTGACCCCCTCTAATTCTAAGGCTGTGCCCACGGGTCCTAGTCTCCTCGCCTAATGGAAACAACTTCCTAGCGTCTAATCTTTCCAAGCCAAGTATTATCTTGTAAGTTTCTATTAGATCACCCCTTAACCTTCTAAATTCCAATGAATGCAATCCGAGGATCCTCAGCCATTCCTCGTATGTTAGATCTAACATTCCAGGGATTATCCATATGAATCTCCGCTGGACATGCTCCAGTGCCAGTTTGTCCTTCCTGAGATGTGGGGCACAAAAATGGACACAGTACTCCAAATGGTGCCTAACCAGAGCTGTATAAAGTCTCAATCGCACATTGTTGCTTTTATTTTCCAACCCTCTTGAGATAAATGACAACATTGCATTCGCTTTCTTAATCACGGACTCAACCTGCATGTTTACGTTTAGAGAATCCTCGACTAGCACTCCCAGATCCTTTTGTACTTTGGCTTTATGAATTTTCTCACCGTTTAGAAAGTAGTCCATGCTTTTATTCTTTTTTCCAAAGTGCAAGATCTCGCATTTTCTCACATTGAATTTCATCAGCCATTTCCTGGATCACTCTCTGAAACTACCTAGATCCTTCTGCAGCCTTCCCACTTCCTCAGTACTACCTGCCTGTCGACCTAACTTCGTCTCATCGGCAAACTTCGCTCGAATGTCCCCAGTCACTTCATCCAGATCATTAATATATAACGTTAAAGCTGCGGCCCCAACACTGAACGCTGCGGGACACCGCTTGTCACTGGCTGCCATTCTGAAAAAGAACCTTTTATCCCAACTCTCTGCCTTCTGTCAGACAGCCAATCCTCAATCCATGCCAATAACTCACCTCGAACACCATGGGCACTCACTTTACTCAGCAGCCTCCCGTGTGACTCCTTATCAAAGGACTTTTGGAAGTCTAGATATACCACATTCACTGGGTTTCCCTGTCACCTCTTCAAAGAATTCTAACAGGTTTTTCAGGCACGACCTCCCCTTACTAAATCCATGTTGACTTGTTCTAATCCGACCATGCTCTTCCAAGAATTTAGAAACCTCATCCTGAACGATGGATTCTTGAATTTTACCAACAGCTGAGGTTAGGCTAATTGGCCTATAATTTTCCATCTATTGTCTTGATCCTTTCTTGAACAAGGGGGTTACAACAGCGATCTTCCAATCATCCCTGAATTTCCCTGACTCCAATGACTTTTGAAAGATCTCAACCAACGCCTCCGCTATTTCCTCAGCCACCTCTTTCAGAACTCTAGTATGTAGCCCATCGGGGCCAGGAGATTTATCAATTTTAAGACCTTTTAGCCTTTTCTAGCACTTTCTCCGAAGGATACATAAGATCGTCACTGGAACTGGGGATATACTTTCATTGGTGACTATTCGTCCCGTGTGGTTGTTGGGTGATACGTCCTACATGACTTCTAAGGATCGGTTTTCCCATTTCCTCAGAGTTTCCCTCCGGGTGGGGACAGTTTCGTGCACAATGTCTCTTCACTGCAATTTTTACATTGAAATACGGAATCTTGTCCTCTGCCTGTCACGTGTTGTCACCTTCTCTACCATTCCCGACCTGCACTGTCTTGCAGTTCCTTAGGGCAAGCCCTTTATTTCTCTACATGTTGCCTTTCCTTTTAATGGGAAGGACACCCTACTTCTGCTTACTCACAAAATTATCTCATGCCCTATTCATTCTCCTATGCAGCCATGTCTCCATGTGTGTTACTACCAATTTCAAACTGGTCTGGCACCGTTATTGCCCTACCAGAATCACGGGTTGCTCGATTTCTCACCTCTATTGGTGATTTCTTCATTCAAATTCGCATGATCTAATGCAATTTCATAGTGACCTTAGAAAAAAGTGCCCATATATTCAACATGTTATAAATCGGGTCCTTTTGCAAGATTGTATTGCATTTGTTTCACTTTAGCTGGGTAAAAACGACCCAGCGTTTCATCATGTCTGAAGTTCCAATGGTTCATTGGGGCTCTTTGGTTTATACCTGACAGATAATGCTTCAGGCAGAAAGCTGTCAAGTGTTTAAAACAGATATTGGTACAATAAAAGGCATGTGGCTAGCTCTGCCACTGGTCAGGTCAGTTCAGTTCGGTTGTGAGTTGAATCAAGGATCTGATTAAAATTGAACGCTGTCTCCCTCGTTCTGCACTTCTGACTTCGTCACCCGTAACCTTTTTGTGTCATCTTTACTCGTTGTGCTAAGTGGTTTGTTTATTAGGATTGTTGGAAGTATTTTAAACAAGCATCATTAAGTCGGAATGGCCAGTTGGGTTTTGATAGGATATATTTTTCGGGTGATGTATTTTTGTTTCGTTGCACTTCAATCTATAATTATGTACATAAGGTCAGTTTGTTTAAGTCTCTGCAGTCTCACAAGCCGATTCACTGCAGGAATATTCACAACACAATTACTTGAAACAAACAGCAAAGTTACGCTCAAGACTGCCTTTTTAAAAGTGTTTTGATGTGTCGGTCTGGTCAATACCATTCGCCATGACTTTGCAGTGCAGAAGGCTATATGAGTATAGACACATTATAGTTCACTCCTGCTCTCTATCAACATCTAATCTGTTCACCATCCTTTGCCGGTTGACCGCTCAGAACGATTTCTTTGGGTCATCCACAATTTGATTCAGCGAGACTTTAAACATTAAAGTGTATACTGCCAGCATTCCTAATTACTGAATTCTGGCTTTTGCGTTCTTAAGCACGGATCAGATTAATACTAAGTGCACCAGGTTCGTCATTCAGCTACAGAGGGCACAAGTGTCACTTCTGATCGAAAGATTATTTACAGAGACTAATATTTTGGTTGTTGCTTTGCAGCCCGAGCTGTTGGCTTGTCATATATGTTTCGAGACTGTGCTTTGTGATATAATCATTGGTATTTCCATGAGGCGTTGTTGTTCTACTCTGACCATATGATCTGGTATGTCAATGTGGATGTGATAATTTCGTGTATTTGCCTGATAGACAACATGACTGGTGCAATAGCTTTGCATTCTGCTCGCACATCCCTCTATTGATATATTAGTTATCTTTACTTTCTCCTCCCGCTGGACTCGCATTTGTTATAGATAACTACTCTTTTTCTTTGTATTTGCTGTATCATGTTCACTATCACTTCCCTTCCTTTTTGACATACCATCATGTCAAATTCTGAATGATAATGAAATTTTACGTCTCACTAATATGGGAGTAACTATCTGAATTTGCATATTTTGAATTTGAAGGCAATGTTGTCTTCCATAACTTTGATTAGAAATTAATGAAAGTCCTGTGAACATCTCAACGGCAACGTTATAAAGCTGCACACTAACTGTAACAATTTCACAAACATGCACGTAAATATCTGAAATATGATATCGTATATGTACTTGCCAGCTTGTTCTTTTGCCAATTCTGCAGGAAAACGCAAAGCATTATGAAATTCATCTCCTAGGTAAAAATGATATTAAAATCAATTAAAGGACAGGACTTTATTTGAAAATGACAGTTTTCAAAAAACAAACGTCGCTCTACCTATACCTCATTTGTGTTTTTTCCCTCTTTTACTTCTTATCCGATTAGAAAGTCGCATGCACTAACACACTGCTTCTTAACGATACTATCCAATACTGAGCAACTCTTCCCAAATTAATAATCCCTCGAATTAGGCGCCGTTTTGCCGTTATCAGTGATGTTTCTTTTATTTGAGAAACAATATTGACCACATCAAATGCATTAAACAGCATCATACCAAAGGGGAACAGTGATGAAATGTTAGACCACACCGAATAATCTTCCACGAGATCATACGTTCGTCTTTTTTTTCACAACTCCTACATTGCTTGCAGTTCTTGAGAACTGAAGGACACAAACCAAATTAACCGTCAGAGTATATTCATTTTTGATAATATTATTAAGCCAATCAGTGACGATATGTTGGAAATTTCACTAAATTTGAATGCATGTTATATTGCATTATACCTCAAATAAAACCATAAAGAGGATGATGCAGGTTTAGTTTGTGGTGCTTCACTGGAGCACTCCCTTTAGTTCAATGGTTTGGCTACCACTATTTCTTTTCAACAATAAAAATGATCTCTTTAAGAATAATCGTCACTTCGAAGCCTTCAGAACTTGATTGCCAAAAATGTCTAGTAATGACATACATCATGCCATTCCGGCATAATGTGCAGAATCATCAACAGTCACAGAGTCCTAAAGAGTAGAAACATGCACTTTTGCTTGCCATGTATATGCCAAACAACGATCGCAAAGTACAATAATCCCAGTTACATGCCCTTGGAGCAAGATGCAATGTCTTGACTTTTTCAGGATAAATCTAAACTATTTTCTTTCGTGTTACAAGCGATTCTACACTACACATTCAGTCGGCACTATCTTCATAGCTACCACGATCAGGTGAAAATTCTCTTCTAATATCTCCTTAATTTCTCCTTACACAAAATTGATGCTGTATGGTGTTGGGCCTCTCTGCTGTGAGAAATAAATTCGCAGTACCTCCTCTCTCTATGCATCTCATAATTTCGAATGCCACATTCTAATCCCCAGTTCACCCTCGTCTTTTGCCAAGGAAAAAGGGAGAAACACAGCCCAATGCAATCTCTTCTCAAAACGTAGGCATTTCCCCGCAAGGAACACCAGTTACCTTTCCTTTTCGCCCTCTCCAGTGCAATCATTCACATACAATGACAATTGAATAGCACACTTAATTCCGACTGAGTCCTGCCGCGTTATTTATAAAATTGCAACAAATCTTCCGAGCTTCAATATTATGCACCCAACTTCACAAGTGCAAGCATCCTGCGTGACTTCTTTGTTACCTGCATACCTGTTCTCACAGCTTCTGTGGTATATGCACTTACACACCATATCCATTTTATTTCTCAGTCTTCCAAATAAAACTGGCATTCATTGAGTACGTCATTCCCTCATCAAGATCTCGCATGATGCATCACATTACAGTTATTGGAATTAACCCTCGTCTGCCATTGCCCAGTTTGCCAGTGGACAGAAATCAGAATGTGCTCGGACATTTTCCATACATGCAAAACCACTTATTTTATGTCACATACGATCTTACTCAATATACTTTCATCATCGACATCAAACATTAATCTAAGTAATTAGAGCAACAGCCCTGATGGAGACCTGGTCACAAATTTCAACTGCAGAAGGAAACGATCACCATGAAACGTCTTCTCCAATTTTTCAGCTAATTAACCTGGAATTTCATGGGTTTTGAAATTCCAGAGCAGTTTACCATGTGTAACCTTGTCAAAAGTCCTTAGTCTGGTTTTGCAGTGTAATAATTTTCAAAAGGAGAAAAGTTAAATGCCACTTCCACATGACAATCAAAGTAAACTGTCTGCTCTACGTTTAAAATTATTCATTTATAGTTCTCTAATATTCAAATAGTTGAATCAAGAATGTCCACTTTTAACCTATTGAAACTCTTACTTAATTCTGGTTCTCCTCGAGCACAATTTATAAACAGTATAATCTTTGTTTTCTTCTCAAGTTCATGCACACAACATTTCTTCAGCTATTTCAAACGTATTGAATGTGAAGTCCAGTTTACCACAACGTAAACGAACAATGTTCCTACTGTCTTCATGTCTTCTCCAGTATGTAGCACACAGCCAAATGCAAAGTTCAAGAGTTGGCCCGTCTTTGTGATGCTGACAGCCCGTCTTCAACTTTAATTATATTTAAATACATTGTGTTTTTCAATCAAAATACGAAAGACTATTACTTTGAACATCACTGACGAAAATCAATTTTTAATTATTCCACTTCTGCTTTCTGCAGTTATGTTGTTAGTCTGAACATATCCAAACTTATATGTAACTGTGACTCCAATATGATCCTTTAAACTCAAATACTCTTTTGCAAATAGTTTTGAATGAATGTGTTGCAAATAAAAGACACGCACGTATGCACACACATGAACAAAAAAAAAATACGAGCACAGAGAGACAGACAGACACACACACACACACACCATTCTTTTCAAATTAGTGAGATTTTCCAGTTGTGGTAAAGTATTTTAAAAAATATATTGTAACCATACTCTTCAGTCTGCAAATTACGTGTGTTTGAATTCTGCTACGTGCTCTTCTATTCACAGTATTTTCCATTATTTGAGCACACGATTAACTTTTTAGACTGCACGAATCATTGGCCTTCCAATTCGGCGATAAAATATTACCAATGACTTGTGCTTTTCACACCATTCAATCAATTGAACCGATCCTAATATCTGCAGTTTGTATCTTCATCAAAGCTATGCTGACGTAATCATATACTGTATGGGTCATTTGAATCAGAATATACTTGAAATCTTTAAATGGCACCTGTGATGATGTGTCTGAGATATGTTGAATATGATGAGATTATTTAGTAATATTATTGTAGACACAGACAATAGCTTCCCCCCACCCCCACGCCTCTCAGCGGCGATGGTTGTATATGATGGGGACATTCATTTTTGAGAATATTACGCAGGGTGTATTTGTAATGATTGGAATTTTCATGTTGTAGAGCTGCTAGCTTCCAGACTTACAAAAACTTTATTTTTTGTTCTCATTTTTTTTCCCACGTGGGGAGATTAGATTTTCGGTTAAAATTTTAATATTAGCTTCCTAAGAAAAATGCAGTTGTTAATGAGACATTTTCCTCTGTTTTTTTTTTGCACAACATTGTGAGTTTTTGTGACTGGTTTAAATCCTGACACAGCAGTGAATGTATAAAAAAAAATCCTTTGTAAACTGTGTATTTCCTCACTTCAGGCTCAACAAGATTAGTTTATTGACACAGCGGATCAGCACTAAACCAAGATGAAACGCGGTACGATTGCAATATGTTAAATTTATGAGTCTAAGAATTATCCTGAAACCTTCAAATAGTATCATTAGACTCTGAACTAACTTTCATATGCACAATGTTGAAAGGGAAGTCGACTGCGTGTTCATGGTTCGGTGATATTAAATGCAGAAAATTAGAAATATTTATATAACTTCAGAATTCTACTTTTTCCCTCCACCATTGAAACTGTACAAGATTAACTATGTGCCTCTGCAGCATTCGTCGTCATTCCCATATTTTTACTTTTGTTTTTCATATTAATTCATATGATAATTTATCTATTAAGCATGCTAACGAAATAAAATCCACAAGTTCAGCTCTAGGAAAAAAAGAATAAATAGATTATTCAAATTCTGATTGAAAAACAAAACATTCGTTTTTTTTTAACTCGTGTGCAACGTGGTAAGACATTACCATGAAATCCTATGTCCCTTTCATTCCAAGGCAATCCACTGGACCTTCAATCAAACATTGCAGCACTTGTCGATGCACGCATACTTATCAGATTTGTATCAACCATGCACGTTTATGGGAGATCAACATTCGTTTTTCACAACTTCAGTAAGTGGAGTCCAACACAATGATGTCGACTTTTGAATCAACAACTTCTGAACAAGCATTCCCTTCATCAACATTATTTAAATATTCCTAAGTAAACCTTCTTTCACAAAAAAATAATAGGTTTTGCAAAATAATTCACGTGAGAATGTGACAAAAGCCATGCAAAATTGGGATGAGGTATTTCCATTTTTATAGAAACTAAACGTGTGATGCCGAATCATATTTTCCATTGTTTCAATTATATTTGAGTCAGACATAATCATGGAAATGCATTTGGTTTTCGATAACAACATTTTTAGTCAACTGTTCAGAAGTTCGAAATTTATGGATTATTAAATCAAGTTTAAAATGGCGCACCTATTTGGTGAATGCAGCAGCCTTCCTTGCATCCTATCAACGCACATTTCAAACCATGATATGTTTTTTTAAAAAGAATCATCCAGCAAATTTGCCATTACAACGTATGTTTCTCACTCGCAAAGAATGTACTTTCATTGTGAACAGATGCCCTCTGATAATGGTTTATTTTTGTTTTCGAATACAAATGATGTTCCATTTTACAATGACACGTTTATTTATGCTTTCTGCTTGCAAACTAACAATCTGTGTAGTACATTTTATGTAATTGGTTGTAGGGGCTTATTGTTTATTGACCTTCTGATTCGCATATCAACGAATGCATTCTGAAAATGTAATTTATTTATTTGTAGATTTTTCACTCATTTATAAATATGCAACGTAGCATTAACCATCTTCAACACTGCTTTTATTCCTTTGGACTAGAATGCCTTCTATATTGACTTCCATCTAAAGCATTATTTTAGTTATCTGGCATTCTAATAATAAAACTTTTGCAAAGCATTGATTTCAAAATAAGAAGATGCTCATTTTCTGTTTTCTGTCAACAACCTATTTAAAAAAGCATGTTTGCAGTTAGTACTGCTTTGGATAGGACATACGTAGGATTACATAGGATGACAGCCAATGCTCTAATTTTTCAATAGACACCATCTAAATATTTTCAGATCATTGTCACTGGAGTTAACACATATAAATGGAAATTCTATGCTCATTCACTCATTCGTTTTCTTTTCACGTGTTACTTCTTTGATAATTAATTCAGTTTTTTCACTTTTTTACTATTCTGTTTCTACAATCACAAAAAAAATCAACGATAATTGTTTGAAGCGATCTTAAAGACACGCTATTTTTGGTCTAATTATCTTGTATACAGCAGAAGCGGAATGGGTTTGTTCAGATAAATAGTTCCACTTCCTCAGCACAAAGTACATTTCGTGATCGTCTACATGTTATTATTATCTTGCAATCCATTATATATTTTCTGGGTTGTCAATAACGTAATTTCCTTTTAAGTGAGACCATTTTTATTTCTGTTTTACAACATTTTACATAGCTTGACATTCTGGAAGAATTTGATGTCTATTTTCCCTCCATATACAAATTCAATTTTCTTATACATGATTTGGCAAATCTTCATGTAATGGCTGTTATTCAACTATTTTTAGTAATACGTCCTTACATTCTCACACAGTTGATTGTAAAAAGATTTTAAATTGAGAAACAAATAAAACAGATCAAAAGTTCCCAATTATGGGACAGTGCCAGTGACTCGATCCCAGGATATGGAGGCCCAGACACCGTCCAATTGCTCCAGACTGTGTAATTACATTTCAGATCTATCTCTGGTTCGAATCAGATAGCGGATGAGATCCATCACAGTAGAGCTCTGGGTGAGAGGAACAGAGTCATAATCACTCGACATGGAAACTCTGCAGGATCCCCTGCCTCATCGAATCGAATAAGAGCATTGCAAAGATGTTGCTGAACGGCATTATGGCAGACAGCACTGTAGTCACCACGACTGGTCTGAGCATCGCAAAGGGGCTACTGTCAGGTGGTGGTAAAGACTTCCTCCCCCACTCCGCCTCGAACCAAAAAAAGGACATTTCGGGTTGGCTAGGAAAGAATTTTCTTCTCCGTGCAACCGGGCAAATCGATTGTGCCATGTCAGGAGAATTGATGAGGCATTGAGTTGAGAGACTTGTGTGAGAAGGAGCTGCAGCAAGGCTCATTCAGGTTTTTATTTTCTCTTTTTTTGAGTAGTCACAATGAAGGATAGAGCTGTTTCATGTTCCTTTGCCGAATGTTGGAGGTCAAAGTCGCTACTAGTGTCCCGACTGACTTTTCCTGCGACAAGAGCGCATAGATGCAGCTCCATACAAACTGCATTGCGGAATTAGAGCAGGGTGACTTAGGATCATTTGGGAGTTGGAGCGTGATAGAGAGGAGTTACAGGAAGATAGTAGCACTTAGGTTAGAGTAGGAAAGGAGCTGGATGACAGTGAGATACTGAGCTTGCTAGAATTTAGAAGAATGGAAGGGGATCTTGTAGAAACCAACAAAATTATGAAAAGGATAAATACGATAGAGGCGGGCAAGTGTTTATTTTTCCACTGGTTGATGTGATCAGTAGTAGCGTAATAGCCTGAAGATTATGGGGCATAAATGTAGGTCAGTGATGCGGAGGAACTATTTTCCCTAAGAAGTAATGAAGCTCTGGAATCCACTATCCAAGAAGGTAATAGAAGCAGCTTCATTACATATGTACAATACACCGTTTGATGGGTCTTGAATGGCAGGGGAATTAAGGATTATGGTGATAAGGCACGTGGGAGGAGCTAAGATGTTGGATAATTCAGCCGTGATATTAATAAATGGAAGAGTCTGATCGAGGGGCCAAATGGCTTACTCCTTCTACTATTACTATGGTACTATGAACAGGGTGATTAGAAAAGTAGATTAAAATTTAAAAAGAACAACAACAAAATGATAAGTGGTTATTTTCCTACTTTTGGACCATTTTGCCCAAATTAATGCCTCATCTGCTCCAGAGCTATTTCATGACATTTGTGAACATGTTTACCTAAAAATAAATAGACAAGGTTTATAAATCAGATTGTCTACGGCTGGGAATAAAGAACTAACGTCAGTGGTTCGCGTCTATTTTTGCCTTCAATGATTTTTTTTTTCAACCAGTGATCTTGCGTTTTTACATTATGTAACATTAACGACACATTAAGACGATAACAAGTAGAAACAGAACAGGAAAATGTAGTCATTTGATTGAGCATCTGACATTCAATGAAAACACTATTGATCTATCAATCCTCCAATCTTCTCCTCTCATATTTTGAAATCTTAATGAGTTGAAGATGTGCGAAACCATTAAATATCCGTTTCAACCATACTTCAACTACATTCCATAGTTGTGAATTCTGTAGACTCACTATCCTGAAAGTAAGAATGTATATATAACCCACTGACGTCGTCCGAATGTCAGATTATTTCAGTTAAGACAAAAATCCCTCACCTGGGCAAAAATCCATTTGCATAGTCCTGATGAAGCATCCCAGAAATCGTCTATGTCCGAATAAGGATGGCACATGTTTTTATGGACTCCATTGGGCGCACGCACAACATACTCAAACTGCTGTTAAATTTCACAATCCAAATATTATTCGTTGAAAGTTCCATAGATTACAGCTAATATCAAGATTTCCTTCCTTAGATAACGGGATCAAAACCTGCCACAGCATTCTACGTGCAGCCTGAATGAAACTTTCCATAGCTTTTTCTACTATTATCCCTTTGATACCTTTTACTTTGAGATCAATTTCGATATTCCATCGCATAATGAACTGCATATCTGATGTTTGCGTTTCTTACATGACAACCTCTAAATCTCTCTTTGAGTTTTTTGCAAGCTTTGTCTCCCAATACATACATTGTTAAATGCCTCTAGTATTTCGGTCAAAGTGCAAGACCTGACATTTCCTCCCATCGTTTTCCTTTGCCAATATTTCCCTAAGAAATCAAATCACACACAGGAACATTGCATGAATAACAAGAGATATATCCCTGCAGCAATGAAAGACGTAAAGTTGATATTTGTAAAACGAAAAGCCAAATGTATTACAAATCTGGGGTACAGGAGGACAAACAATATTCTTTATCTTGTTTCTACCATGCTTAAAACTGAGTGTTTGTTACCTATCATGTGTCGGAAAATGCTGGAACAATCAATTGGGCGTTTGCTTTCCTTTGTGATCCAAACATATCATTTTCATGCCTTTTCATTCAATGCACTTTGTGGTCTCCTGAAAACAAAATCCAGAAACCTCGCAAACAAAGATTCACACAACATAAAATCAGGCTGGCTCTGTTTCATTCAGTTGGGATTTCTAAGTATTCTGCACTTTATATTTTTTAAAATGGTTACTATTTTTTCAACTGTAGCCGTTAATGGTCGACAATTCCTGGTTAGCTTTCGCTCTCCTCTTTGTTTTGAATTAAGGGACTAACATTTTTTCGGACATTAAATCATTTCTAGAAATTAAATCGTCTAAGATTACTCATAGTGTCTTCTGGACATTTGGTTACAATTCGATCACTAACAAAGAATGAAGTGAAAGGTTTGTGAAGGTTTGAGCTCAGGTATAGATTTCGGGTGTAGGTTTGCTCGCTGAGCTGTAGGTTTCATATCCAGACGTTTCATTACCTGGCTCGGTAACATCATCAGTGGCGACCTCCAAGTGAAGCGAAGCTGTTGTCTTCTGCTTTCTATTTCTTTGTTTGTCCTGGATGGGGTTCCTGGGGTTTGTAGTGATGTCATTTCCTGCTCGTTTTCTGAGGTGTTGATAGATGGTGACTCGATCTATGTGTTGGTTTATGGCGTTGTGGTTGGAGTGCCAGGCCTCTAAGAATTCTCTTGGCATGTCTTTGCTGAGCCTGTCCCAGGATAGATGTTTTGTCCCAGTCGAAATGGTGTTTTTTTTCATCCGTGTGTAGGGTTACTAGGGAGAGAGGGTCGTATCTTTTTGTGGTTAGCTGGTGTTCGTGTATCCTGGTGGCGAGCTTTCTTCCTGTTTGTGCTACGTAGTGTTTGTAGCAGTTCTTACGTGGATCTTTGTAGATGACGTTGGCTTTGTCCATCGGAGCTACTGGGACAGGCTAAGCAAAGACATGCCAGAGAATTCCTAGAGGCCTGGCACTCAAACCACAACGCCATTAACAAACACATAGATCTAGATACCATCTATCAACCCCTCAGAAAACGAACAGGAAATGGCATCACCACAAACCCCAGGAACCCCATCCTGGACAAACATATCAATAGAAAGCAGGAAACAACAGCTTCGCTTCACTTGGAGGTCGCCACTGCTGCTGTTACTTAGCCAGGTAATAAAACGTCTGGATATCGAACCTACAGCTCAGCAAGCAAACCTACACCCGAAAGAATGAAGTCCATTAGGGATGGGAGACCCTATGTCTCTTCTTGGATCAACAATTATGGTATTCAATATATTTTCTGGACACTCTTTGCACTTTTGGTGCTGAATGCAAATAGACAACACAGGGCAGTCTGAAAACGTTTGATGCAAATCATTTGTTCAACTTCTGAGTGATGTCGTGATTCTTTTACATTATTTCTGTAGCATTTTTGTCATTTCTGTTATTTCTCAATTATTCTCAGTTTGGCGGTCTCTTTATTTTCAGTACTTAAATAAACTAATACTGTTTTGATTTTCTGTTACATCCTATTTAATATGTTTTATTTTACGCATTCCTTTTTATTAGTGTTTCATCAGATTTCCACATTTATAAAACTTTGTGAAACTCCGATTTTACTCAAAAGTTTGATTTATTGCACGTTTTTTCCTACTTTCCTAAGATTGATAAGTCCCCAGGGCAGATTTATCCTAGTCTTCTCCGGAAAGTGATAAAAGAGATTGCTAAGCCACTGGCAAAGATCTTTGGCTCCTCACTATCCACAGGAGATTGGAAGGAGCCGAATGTCATTTCACTTTTCAAGAAAGGTAATAAGGAAATCTCTGGCAATTGCAGACCAGTCAGTCTGATGTCTATAGTCAGCAAAATTTTGGAAAAAAGTATGAGGGCCAGGATCTATGACTTTGGCAAAGCAGAATGTGATTAAAGGCAGTCGGCATGGCTTTGTGAGTGACAGGTCATGCCTTACAAATCTTATTGTGTTCTTCGAGGAGGTAACAAGGCAGGTCGACGAAGGTCGAGCAGTGGATATGGTGTATATGGACTTCACGAAGGCATTTGATAAGGTTCCCCATGGTAGGATCATTCATAAAATCTGGAAGTATGCAATACAGCGGTACTTGTCTATCTGGATTCAGACTTCGTGAGCTGACAGAAGGCAGAGAGTTGTTGTAGATAGAAAATACGCTGCCTCGAGGTCAGTATTGAGTAGGGTCCCACATGGCTCTGTTCTTGGGCCTCTGCTCTTTACAGTTTTTACAAATGACATGAACGAGAAGGTTGAGCGGTGGGATAGTAAATTTGCAGATGACACAGAGATTGCATGTGTCGAGGTATATTGCAGCCTGCAGCGTGACATAGACAGGAGGCAGAGCTGGGCTGAGAATTGACGGATGGAGTTCAAACTGGATAAATGCCAAGTGATGCATTTTGGAAGGTCGAACTCGAATGCTGAATATAGGATTGAAGACAGATTTTTTGATACTGTGAAGGAACAGAGGGATCTGGTTGTGCAAGTACATAGATCAATGTTGCCACACAGGTGGATAGGGTTATTAAGAAAGCTTTCATTAACAGGGTGATCGCGTTTAAGAGCTGTGAAGTTTTGCCACAGTTCTGCAAGTCCCTGGTGAGACCACATTTGGAAGATTGTGTCTGGTTCTGGTCGACCTACTATAGGACTGATACAGAGGCTTTAGCGATAGAACTGTGACTTTTGAGACTGACACAGATGTGCACACTGATAAGGGGCAAAAGGAGCATGAATAACAGAACTACTAAAGAGGATCATTTTGTTGTGAGTGATGATGAAACTTTTGTACATCCCGAATCAGAATCACATATTAATCCCAGAAAGAGAAATATAGTGTCGTTGTTTTCCAAAAAAACAAACGAGTTTAATAAATGTCAAACGGTACAATAATTTTCTTGATCAGTTGCAGGGTGCGAGTCACTTAGAAATAATAAAACTCAGCATAAAAGCATACAGGTGAGCTCGGAAGGAAGAATATCAAATTGAACATGTGATTTAGTCCAACAATGGTGGACGGCACAGAAATGCTGAAGAGCAAATTGTTTCTAAACGAAGATAGAATGGAACTAATTTAAATCAAAAGATACAAATGGTTGGATGAGGCGTTCACATGGACTCCGTGGGGGGTGGGGTGCAAGTAATGTCTACCAGAATGCTGCCTGGACTGAAATTCTTGCCTGATGAAGAATCGTTAATAAAGCTCGGACTTTTCTCTCTCGTGAGAAAGAGGAAGAGACGAGACCTGATCGAGATATAAAAGATAATGAGAGGAATAGATAAATTCAATACCCAGAGACTTTTCCCCAGGGTAGTATTGGCGGGTACGAGGAGTCATATTTTTAAGATATTCGGGGAAAGATATAGAGGAGAAGTCAGAGGTAGGTTCTTTACACAGATAGCTGTGAATGCATTGCCAGCGGAGATGGTGAAAGCAGGGTCATTAGGCATATTGAAGCAACTGTTGGACATATACATAGAAAGCAGTGAGTTGAGTGGTGTGTAGGTTACGTTATAATATTTGACATTGTATTAAACCACGGCACAACATCGTGGGCAAAAGGGCTGTTCTGTGCTGTACTTTTCTGTGTTCAATGTTCTATCTTGATATCAACGTTCACAAACTTATCTCTTCGAATATGCTTATCATTCATATTTTTCACAGTTCAGGGATTAATTTGGATCTCCCAATAGCGCACTTGTATTCAGCACATACACCTGTAATTATCTTCATATTAGTATACATGTGACACTGCTTCAAGATTATCTATGACGCGGTTTTTGAGTCCGTGTGAATGCCTCATCCAACAATTTGTATCTTTTGGTTTCCATTAGTTCCATTCTATCTACGTTTAGAAATAATTTGCTCTTCAGCATTTCTGTGCTGTCCATCATTGTTGGACTCAATCACATGTTCAATTTGATATTCTTCCTTCCGAGCTCACCTATATGATTTTACGCTGAGTTTTATTATTTCTAAGTCACTCGCACCCCGCAACTGATCAAGAAAACTGTTGTACCGTTTGACATTTATTAAACTCCTTTGTTTTTTTTTTGGGAAACACCGACTGTATATTTCTCTTTCTGGGATTTATATATGCTTCTGATGCGGGGATGTACAAAAGTTTCATCATCGCTCACAACAAAGTGATCTTCTTTAGTAGATCTAAGTGTTATTCATGTTCCCTTCACCTCTTATCAGTGTGCACATCTGTGTCAGTCTCAAAAGTCACGGTTCTATCCCTGCAGTAAAATAGAGATCGCATACATCATGATATTGCATTAAAGGGGAAAGTAATGTGGCACATTGATGATTAAAAGGCGAATATTTGGCGACAATACTTTCCCTGCAACATTTTGAGTTTTTACCAGCAATCAGTTACGCACATTTTTTGCGAGGTTTACATAAGAACACGTACTAACTCTGCCCATCTATCTTGTTTTTTCTTTGTAAGATGTTCAAAGTAAGACCAGGAGGACGAAAAAATCCAAAACATAATTAAACAAATTTACATTCAATTCTGACGTTTAACATAAAAAAAAACTGTTTGTGGGCAAAAGTCATTTTGCTTAACCAATATATCTCCCTTTATCCATTATTCTGTATTGTTTGCAGACAGTTTATGACAAAACATCACCATACTTATGCCTTTTTAAAATCAAAATACACATATTCATGTCTTTCATTCCAGGAAATTATATTTCTAATTCCTACTGACATGCTGTTACCCACGTGTGAGTTTGTGCAATAAAATGTTTTCTATTAATAAATCACAATGAATGGATTTTTATGATTAGATTTATTTCGTTGAAGTTGAGAATAGCTTAATTTAATTTCATATCGTCACAGTTTGTTGCGTGAAATTCCCCATATTCAATTAATTTAATATGATCTCTGGGGCACAACCGGAAATCAGTGAGTTCCAGTTATTGATCTCATGGCCACATATCTTTGTTGAACATGTGCAAGTCAGAAGTTTAAGTAGACAATTTAGTTACTGCTGGAGTCATTGCATGGTATGCATTTTATCTGCTAAAAACTTAGATTAGAAAAAGGAACAAATGCAGCACACAATTTGATTTCGTCTGAAAATACTGCCCTTCCTCTTATCTTCCTGAAATGATTCTAATTAAATTATTCCTTCATTTAAGGCACTAAAAGATGACCACGTTTCCTAACTTGACATCTCCTCCAACTTATTTAGTGTTTGTTCATAGCAAATAAAAATAATGAATTCAGATGATACACATTTTGTGGATGACACCTTACTTTAAAAGCCAAATACGTTTCTTGAACAACATGATGTTTTAAAGAACATGTCTCTGGCTTAAGTTCCTTTTGTTGTGGTCTGTGGAGAAGTTACCTGAACTGTTAACATTCTAATGCAACTATTTCGTTCCACTCTCGAAATAGTGCATCTTTATGTTTTTGGTGCAGTACAGAATCATCTTATAAACTGGACACATGCTCAATATGTTATGCTTATCTCATTACATGAGCGATACCCTTTTGTTTTCTATTATCTGTAACTCAAAGACTGCAGAAACAATGAGCAGCAATTAGCACTTTAAGATGATATATGTCACTTGCAGCAAAGCTTATCCCGAAACTTTATTTATATAGTTCACTGTAAACTGCTTTCAGCCTTCTATTTGTTCTGCAATAATTCCAAATCGGTATTTTTTCCAATACTATGATCAGGCGTTTTTGTTGTTGATGTTACCTTCTGTAGTAATACTACAACTGACACAAAATAAGAGGATTGCACAATGCACGATACATTCTAGATAAAACCAACGACAGTCTTCATGAGAAAACGATAACGCCAAAATCCGTGACTGCGATGCTATTTCATGGTTATTCTCACGTGCTTTGAAATAATGAATCCAAAAGTACAAATATTTGAGTGTTATCATGTTTATACTGTGTCGTATAGTTAATAAGGAACAGGATATTTCTATTTAAAACATAAAATGAATTCATCTTTTAATTGTCACAATTTTGGTGCCATAATCTTAATATATAAGTAATCTACTGGCAACGACTCCTGTCACAAATACACGGGTGCAATTCCACTTGTGATAGCTTAAGACATTCCTGTTAAGAATAAACAAAAAAAGACAAAGCCACTGACACAAACCATTCAAAATGCATTGAATGTTTTTTTTTAAACTGTTGTACCTTGACATCATTACCTGTTACTTTTGTGTAGGCAAATCTATACTACACACCAGTCCACGTTTATCCATCGGATTCTTCAGGAAAATTAACGATGCCGTATCAATTGTGTACAACTTACGGGCAACAAAGGATGGAAATCAAGTGTTAATTTAGCAGTGTCTTCAACACAAGAATGAACATAAGAATTCAATAGACTCTCTGCAATCTATTGACTGCCATTTATCAGAGAAAGTCCATGCAGTTTTGCATTAAATGCAATTGGTGTGCAACTGGGCAGTATGTACGGATATTAAACCAAAAATAAAGTTAATTAACTATTTTGATTAGGTTTTGTTTCAATAAATAGAAATTGCAGGATTGGTAAAAAAATCCAGCAATTGTAAATAAAGGTCCAGTGACCTTTCTCAAACCTGAACATGAAACTCCAGAAGGCATATTCTGAGACTTGCTAGCAGTCCTTTTCTTTCTGACCAAAGAATTCTGACCATCAGGAATAACTGAGTTACAAGTAAATAATAATTGTGGGCTATGCTTGCAATCTTGCTGGAACCATTTTATGAGTGAAAATAACGGAAATCATCAAGCCTGATCTCTTACATGCACTTGATAGAGGATAAGGAAGTATTCATTCACGAATGCATGGCAGATGCTGGAATGAAGAAATAGGATCAATTACTGGATTATAAAATGAGCAGCGATGATGTTGGCTAAATTAAACGAAAATCGAATTCTAAATCGACTGAGAGAACGTGCAGACTGTAGATGCTGTTGAGTCAGAGTTGAAAAGTCTGTCACTGGGAAGGCACAACAAGTCGATGTTTCGAGATGTATAAACTCTTCATGTGGAGTATAGGGCGTTGTGGGGAAGGGGATGAGAGATTAATAGGAGGGTGAGGCTTTGGAAACGCTGCTGGGAAAGTCATACTTGCATGATGTGGGACTGATTATGATAGGTCGGTGGGAAGAGTAGAGTGGAGAGGTACAAAGAACATTGGAGAGTTGAGACAGTTCAAGAGATGCTTGCTAAGTTGGAAGGTTGGCTTTGGGATCAGGTGAGGATGGGGTGATTTAGAAACTAGAGAAGTAGACTTTGTTGCCGTGGTGATTAGGACAGACTGGATCAGCCAGGGGACTTCAGGGTAGAGGAGTTAAAATGGGGAGGCCTTGGATCCAAACTATACCTCCTCCGATCCCCGCCATTAAAAACACAAAAGCTTACTCCCAATTCCTCTGCCTACGTAGTAACTCGTCACTGGAGGAATAGTGCCACTCTGGGACATCGCAGATGGCCTCCTATTTCCAGGACAGCAATACCCCATTCATCTGGATCAACAATGCCCTCCAGCGCATCTCCTCGGCTTTCTGCCCCCATGCATGTGAACGTCGTCTTTCCAACCGCAACAAGGATAGAACCTCACGGTCTTCAATTACCACCCCAGTAGTATGAAGTTTAAACACATTATCCTCCACCATTTCCATCACCTACAATCAGATTCCACCACTAGAGACATATTTCCCTCCCACCGCTATATGCATTCCAGGGAGACCATTCACTACATTGGTTAGGTCAAAGACCACAACAACCTATTATCCACACCCAACACCTTCTGCTGCTGTCATAACAGGTGTAAAACCTGCGCCCATTCCTCCCCGCCACACCCAAGCAAGGCCCCAAATGTCCTTTTGTGTCTGCTGTTTGGACCTCCTCCACTGCCAAATCCAAGCCCCCCACTATTTAGAGGAAGAATATCTCAGGTTCTCTGTTGGGACTCTTCAACCACACAGCATTAACCCCTTTCACGAGATTACAATACTGCCCTCCCAGAAGATCATCCCAGATTCAGCTTTCAAACTCTTTAGTATCCACTTCATCTATCCCAACTGCTGATCTTGCTTCCCTTCGAATCTGCATCAGCCTCACTACCAACTGATCACAAACAGCCCCTGAACTGAGTCTAACTAACACTCCCAGCCACCTTCTGGTCAACACAACCCATACCTTCCTATTAATCTCTCAGACCCCTTCCTGCCCACCCACATTCCAATTGAGGAGCTTGTGCCCGATGTGTTCACTCTCCTGCTCCTCTGATATTGCCTGGTCTACTGTGCTTTTCCATGCAACACATTTCGATTCCAAATTCTAAGTTATAATGACAGTGATGTGGATGGAATGAGACAGCAAACTATCATGTATCCAACAAAAGTGAATGGTCCTGGTTCAGGCAACTATCAATAACAACCATTAAATGTGGCTTCTACAATTCCTCTTAATTCTTTTCTGCAGGTTAGACAATTTAACGGCTCATTCAAACAGCATGGTCGAGATATAATTTCAAAAAGCTTGATAATTTAAAGGCACTCATTTCAGAGGTGACGTTGTAATTGGTGAAGGCGGATTGAGAAAACATCTGTGTTTTACACGAATATCAGTGCTGATGTCGACATATCTGACCTGTCCCTGAAGCTTGTATTTTTTTTAACAGCTTCTGATGATTGATAAGTCATTTTCAAAATATTTGCTGAAAAGAGTAGAAGAAGCAGCTTTGTTGAATTTTTTAAACAAAGCTGTTTTAACGCGATCAGATTTGAAATTTGCTATAATTTTGCCTGAAGATCAATACTCTATGAAATGGTTGTCCTGACTGCAGTTAAATGATGAAATATGTCGCATTTCGATCATACTCCACATGCACATCTGCGGTTAAAATCTTCAGGCTGGCCAAATTTGACTCACGTTTACTCAGCTTTATGTCAATGGATTGTTCTCCCCTCGCCAGCAATGGAAGAGCGGTGAGCAAACAGTTTATCATCAGGTCATTTCATTTGTATTTTGTATATGTGTATGTTCAATGGTGATGCACATTAACGTTTGACAGTAACAAAAAATGAACTACCATTAGGATAAAAACATAAAAGCTGCCTAGCAATTATGTCATGTTGAAAGACGTCAGTTATAAAGGGAAGTGAAGAAAAAGTAAATGTCGACAAATCGTGTATTTTCAAAGTATATGACAAGTTTTCTGAAGACAGGTCACAGAACAGCAGAATTCGGTTTACCTTCCCAGTGCAACCTATTGGACATTTCTAGTTGTAAAGTCCTGTCATCAGCCTAGAAATGGTAACTGTGGTTCTTGCTGCAGAAGTGCTGCCAGTCAACTCACTTTTATTCAGCACTTGCTATTTGACTGAGGGCATTCATCGTGCATGGAGGGAGACTTCAAATTTGACAGAGGAAATTCAGACATGCATATCACGCGGAAATAAATGTTATTAGTGAAATCAGTACAACATTTCCCTTGATTACTGATTGAGGATGATCAGCCATGATCTTAATGAATGGTGGTGCAAGCTCGAAGGGCACCACCTGCACCTATTGTCTATTGATTATTGAATAATTTAGCCAGAAAAAAATCTTGCAGAAGCTCAAAGAAAATTGACTTCTGAAACATCAAGCTCAGCCGCAAAAAAAACGTTTCTTTCAATATATGACATTTCAACGTTTAAATTTAATTTTAAAATCATTCTTTCCAGCAAGAGTAGTTTTTTTCCTATGATGACGATGTTATCTCTACACAGCAAACACCTGCAGGAACGACGGATATAAGCGAGAACTTCAAATGCGCCCTTCATTTGAATTTTTGTAGTTTAGTTAAAAATGGAAACAAGTTTCTGGCCAATTCTTAAATTCAGGGTTTGGTTTTGCTTTTAAATAATTGGGTAAACTGGGGTCTACTGGAAGTTCAATTTGCTCTGGTGAACTGATATTAATTAATCATTAATCAAAGGAGTATTACAATATCGTTAATCTGGAGCACAGCAGGACAGAAAGATGAAAAATGTGTTTCAGTTAGGCATGTCTTAACAAGAATAAAGGTAACAGACAGATGAAAAGTGTAATTTCGTTTGTGAGCAAAGCATTGGAAACAAATGTGATAAAATGTGAGCAATAAGTGTGATGATTTATTTAAATCTGTTCTTTGCGAAATGCAATAAATAACAGGTATTGAGTGGTCGTTAATAAATAACGGAAGATTGCAAGTATTTTGTGGAGGCCGGCATAACCTAAGTGTAGATCTTAGAATACATTCGATGCAAAACATTATTAAGTATGGATCTAAATTCAACTTATCATGAATGGCAATTATCAATTTACATCAGCAAAATGAAGAGTTGCTAAACTCAGATGAGAATACTTTATGTGATTCGTCAGAAATAAAATGAAGCACCGAATAATTTCTTGAGAAGACTATAATGGAACTTGTGACAAGAAGCAGTGTGATATCTATTGCATACTTAACCTTCGATGAGGTCAGGAGAGTTAAACTGTCCAATGAGCTCTGAGATGTTTACTTTATAGTCCTTGTTTTAAGGAATTGACTTTGGGAAATTTGTTGGGCAATCAGTTATAAGTTATATAAAATGACATACCATGAAATGAAATAGGAGTAAAAGATTTTGTCGTTAAGGATCCTGCAGTAATATGTGACTCTCAATGACATTGAATTGATTTTTTCAGTTTTATGTCATTTTATCAGAACAATCTACCATACAAAACGTTTAGAAAACGCAGCTTTGAAGGTTTGAGTCGTGAATTGAGAATCATTTCTTTCCTGAAAGGACAAATTGAAACCTTTTGACGTACAAACCTTCAGATACACAAGTCAAAGTTTATTTGATGTAGATTAGGCTGAGATGCCATGGTAAGATTGTAAGTGATCATTGTGGAATAACAAAATAAAATGAAAATTTCATATTCTTGCGATGAAAAGTTGAAATGTTAGATAGTTGGATGCGTTTTACAGTCCAGTAATGTGCTATAAAACTGAATTGAAAATTAACAGCAATACTTCAAACGGCCAAAAGATTAAAAGCGTATTCATGATCTCATATCACTATACAAACAGGAAGATATGAGTCAAAGTGAGTAAGGCTTTGGAGACAGTGAAAATTATCCTTCATTATATGAAATGAGAACTTACTTTAACAGAGCAAGAGAAACCGTCTGTCTGCGATTGTTCCAGAAGACACATATATCATTCCAGTTTGAGCTATGCACAAACTGGCGAAAACACATTGTCAAAGATTAGATTAGGTTCCAGACAGTGTAGAAACAGGTTTTTCCGGACAGCAAGTCCACACGGACCCTCGGTAGAGTAACCCTCCCACACCCATTGCCCCCTGACTAATGCACATAATATTATGGGCAATTTAGCATGGCCAATTCACCTGTTCTGCACATTTTTGGACTGTGGGTGGAAACCAGAGCACCCAGAGGAAACCCATGCCGACATGGAGGGAATGCACGAATTCCACTGAAACGTCGAGCGAGGCAGTAATTAAACTCAAGTCTCTGGTACTGTGAGGCAGCAGTGCTAACCACTGAGCCACCATGCCACCTCCCAAAGGGCATGACTGTTAATTTTGGCAAGTAAAATTCCTCATTTCTGTAATTTGTGCTTTGCTGATCGACCATCATTTATTACCCATTTCCTGTTGTCACTCAGAAAGTGATGGGGAGCTGCCTCCTAAAACCTCTGCCGTCCACCTGCTGTGTGTTGACTCACAATGATGTTCGGAAGGGAATTCCAGGATTTTGTGCCAACTAAAGTAAAGGAACAGTTCTATGTAAGAATTGTGAGTAGCTTGGACAGGAATTTGAATCCTTGTGCAGGAGTTTCCATATAGCTGCTGCTCTTATCCTTCTCGATGGAAGTCGTCGTCGTTCTTCGAATTTGCTGTCTGAGGACCTTTGATTAATTTCTCCATTGCATTCCTAGTACACACTGCTGCTAAAGTTTGTGCATTCATAGGCGAACATTCCCACTTTTGTCCTTATGGTGGAAGGAAGGTCATTGATGAAGAAGCTAAAGATAGTTGCACCTAGGACACTAGTCTGATGATCTCACGCACTTGTGTCATGGAGCTGAGAAACTGATCTCCAATAATCTCCTAGTTGTCAAATATAACTCTGTTAGATGGGGACTTTGATCTTGGAATGGATTTATTCAAGTTTGCATCATGACTCCTTGATGTCACACTTGTTCGAATACAGCCTTGATGACAAGGGTTGTCGGTCTCACCTCATTTATGGAAGTCAGCTTTTTTTTGTCTACGCTTGAACAAAACTTGTAATGAGGTCAGGTGCTGAGTGGCCATGGTGGAACCAAAGCTCAAATTTTCTGAACAGGGCATTGCTGAGTAGGTTCTGCTTCTGGGCACCTTATATGTTGATGACACCTTCAAGGAAATTACTGATGATCAATATTAGATGTATGGGTTCAGTAATTAACCGGGGTAGATATGCTCTGTTTTATCTGTAAAGGGCATACTTGTGCAGTTTTCCACAATGTCAGGAAAATGTCAGTGTTGTGATTGAACCGATTCATTTTGGATCGAGGAGCACAACGTTCCAAAACACATGTCTTCAGCATTATTGCCAGAGTGTTGTCAGTGCCAAAAGTCTGTACAGGATCCAGTGTCTCCAGTCCTTTTTTGATATAATTTGAAATTATTCGAATTGACTGAAGACCGGTCTCTGTATTGGTGGGAACACAGGAGGAGGTCGAGATGAATCATCCAATCGGCAATTCGGGCAGAATATTGCTGTGAATGTTTCGGAATTATCCTCTGCACTGATGTTCTGGGCTGTTCTATCATTGAGGACAGGAATATTGGTGGACCCTCCAGTGAGTTATTTTATTGGCCACCATCATTCTTAACTGGATTTGCCAGGACGCCTGAGCTTAAATCTAATCCATTGGTTGTAGGATCGCTTGCTTTTCACTTGCTATTAACACTGTTTTGGCATCTATGTTGACATGTTAATTTGCTTCATTGAACTATCACAACATCTTCATTTACCCTTGTAGCCGTTCCTCCTGTATTCTCCACTGAACCTGGGTTGAACACCCAGCTTGATGCTAATGGTTGAGTGGCGTATATGTGCCGGGTCATGAGGTTGCAGATTGTGCTGGAGTACAGTTCTGCAACTATTGATAATCTGCAGTGCCTCATGGATGTCCAGTCTTGAGTTGCTAGGTCTGTTCAAAGACTATCACATGTAGAATGTCGATATTGTCACACAAAACGATGGAAATAATCTCAATGTGAAGGCGGGACTTCGTCTTCACAAGGACCCTGCAGTGGTCACTGTTACTAAAGCGGTCTTGGAGGCTTTCATCAGTACCTGGCAGCTTAGTAATTTTTAGTTCTTGCATGCCAACACCTGTTGCAGCCAGAGTCTTGCTACTCTGTCTTGGAGGATCCCACTGGCTTGATCTTCCATACTGTTGCCCAGTTTCTCTTGGTGTTGGGTAATCAAATCCATCTCCCAAAGTTCATTTTGTGATGTTGCCGCCCCCATTTTCATTATGCATTGTTCAAGATGGAAGAGCGTTGATTCATCAGTTGAGGGACGTCTAATTTATTAGTCATTAAACCGAAAGTATTGCCACATTTTATGGGACAAAAACCAACAAGTCCCTTTAAACCGCCCACCTTTCCTCTCTAGTTCTAAAATAGGATACCACAGAGATAATAAGTGTGTTAGCTATGAATTAATGTATTCCATTGCTCATGTACACTCCAGCTTGGTCGGAAATTTGTACACGTCACATTGATTTTGAAGATATCAGGACAAAGGAAAGCTGGGAGCAACAGAGCCATGGTCCAATTGTCCATTGTTGGGAATGTGGTGCAATTAATTACCCCGGACTAATTGACAAGGTGCTGACACATGAATAAGTTAAAATTAAACAGTATCCGTCTTCTTTTTTCAAAAATAGTGGGATGCTTAAGAAATTCTTTAGCATTAAGTTTCAAAAAGTAACGTGTTGCAGTTGTATTGCGAATCAGCAGACGTTTGCATTATAGACATAGAGTCCTACAACATGGAGAAAGGCCATTTGGCACAAACCCCTTGCAGATCAAAATGTCCTTCCATGCTAAACCCATTTCTTTGCACGTAGCCCATAGCATTCTAAACTTTACTATTCATATATTCATCCAAAAGCATATTAAAATTTGCTCTTGTAACTGCCGCAACCACTTTCACTCCAGCTCAATCCACATGCATACCACTCTCGGTGTAAGAGTTGTTCCTCAGGTTCCCTTTTATTCATTTGCATCGAACCTTAAAGTGATGCTTTGTTGATCTCGATTCCACAACCCTTTTCCTTCCATGCTAAACCCATTTCTTTGCACGTAGCCCATAGCATTCTAAACTTTACTATTCATATATTCATCCAAAAGCATATCAAAATTTGCTCTTGTAACTGCCACAACCACTTTCACTCCAGCTCAATCCACATGCATACCACTCTCAGTGTAAGAGTTGTTCCTCAGGTTCCCTTTTATTCTTTTGCATCGAACCTTAAAGTGATGCTTTGTTGATCTCGATTCCACAACCCTTTAAAAAAAAACAGCATGATAACCCGATTCATGCATTTCATAATCTTCTGCACATCCATAAGTCCCCCCGTGCACCCCACCCAGTCTCCTAAGATGTAAGTCCTAGCTTGTCCAACATCTTTCTATAACTCACACCATTGAATCTTTGAAACATCTTATACACTTTCACTTGAATTATTTCCAGTTTAATAACATCCTTCCCATAACATTCTGATCAAAACTGAATACGATATTCCAAGTGCAGCATCATCAACATCGTGTACCACTGTAATATAACTTCCCAACTTTGATACTAAATGCACTGGCTGATGAATATCTGTATGCCAAAAGCATTTTTCACTGCCCTGTCTACCAGTGACTTCAGTTACAGAGAACTCTAAACCTAAACTCTTAGATCCCTCATTTCCATTATAATCTTTAAGGCCCTGCCATTCACCATGAAACAGCTACTTTGGTTTCAATACCCAAAGTTCAAGACCTCAAACTTATCTGTGTTAAACTCCATTTGCCATTTCTCAGCCCACCTCCCCAGTTGATCAAGGTTCTGTTGTAATTTCTGACAATTTTCCTTACATCCACGATACCACGTTATATAGGAACAACTGCAAATATGCCAATGACGTATTGTGTTACCTTGTTCAAATTATTTATATAGATAACGAACAATGATAGTTACACCACCGACACCTGGGACACACCGTCAGTCACAGGCCTCCAGTCCGACAAGCATTCTTCTATGATAACACTCTGTTTCCTACCATCAAGTCAATTATGTATCCAATTTGCTAATTCCGCGAGGATTCTATGCAATCTAAACATCCAGAGCAGCCTAACATGTGGAAACTTATAAAAGGCCTTAGTGCAATCCACTAAGTTTGCTTTAACCGTCGTGCCCCAATCATCCTTTCTGGTCACTTCATCAAAAACGTTGACAAATTTGCGATGCATTACCTCTCATTCACAAATCCATGCTGACTAATCATAATCAAACTCTGTTTTTCCACATGGTTACCCCTCAGGACCTTCTCAGGTTACCCATAACACTTGTTGAGCTTGCTGATCTATTGTTCCAAGGATATTCATGGCAGTCTTTCTTGAATAATGGAACAGAATTCGCTCCACTTCAGTCTTCAAGGACCTCACACGTGGTTAATGATGATGCAAAAATATCAGCCAGACACCCCAGAGTTTTATTTTACCCTCTTGCAATGCTCATGGAAATATCTGGTCAAGACCAGGAGATTTATCCACCTTCACATACATTCTACTCTTTCTCTACTGTAATATGGATGAACACAAGGTATCTTCCCAAGTTCCCAAGTCTTCTTGTCTTTCTCAATGGTAAGCACAGAGGAGAAATATTGATTGAGAGCCTCTCTCATCTCCTACGGTTCTATAAATACATGTCCAATTTGATCCTTGAGGGGGCATATTCTCTCTGCAGATATTCTTTTGCCTTTAATGTAATTAAAGTATCTATTTGAATTCACTCCAATGTCCGCAGCCAAGGCTATCTCATTCTCCATTTTCACCCTCCTGATTCTCTTCTTTAGTAAATTTCTGTATTCCCTGTATGCATCTAAGAATCACCTCCATCCTATCTGTCTGAACGTGACCCACACCTACTCCATCTTCTGGTCAAAGCCTCAATATCTATTGTCGTCCAAGCTTCACTGTTCCTGCAAACCTTGCCGTTCGCCATCACAGAAACATATAGTTTGAAAGTAAGCTGTCTCAGTATTAAAGGACTTCTACTCATCAGAGATCCCTTGGCCTGCAAACAAGCAATTTTAATCGACACCCACCAGCATCTTTCTAATTCCATCAAAAATCACCTTACCCCAATTCAGAACTTGAACCTGTGAACCGATTTTGTCCGTCTCCATAGCTTTTTAAAAAAATTATTAGCTCTTTGGTCACTGATCTAAAAGTGCTCCCCCACCATCAGCTCCGCCATCTATTCAGCCCTATTTCCTTAGAGTAGTTTGTGTTTTGCCCCTACCCGAATAGGACCCTCTATTTACTGCTTGAATTAATCATTGAATTCATCAGCGTGCAAATAGCCTCTTCATGCTAACAAGTCCACGGAGAAAACATTACTGAAAATACTAACTAATTCCAAACCTTTTAATAAGTTAAAGCTCTGACAATCCCAATCTATGTTAGGAAAATTGAAATCCACTACTCTGGCAACCTTATTTTTCTTGCAATTCTCTCATTAACCCTGTATATTTGTTCCTCTCATTGTCTTTGAGTATTTGCGGAGATATAGTGCAAGCCCAATAATGTTATAATTTTGCTGCACACAGAAAGCTTCACGAGATAATCTTTAAGTTATTTGATCTTTGTCTACTGCAGTAGTACTTGACTTAAATAATATTTCAACTCCTCCTCGTCTCCTTCTACGCCTCTATTCCGCCTGAAGAACATTGCCCTGGTACATTAGGCTGCCAGTAATGTCCCACGCTTATCCACGTTACCATAATGGCTTCAATATCCCCGTCCTAATTAACAATCCTTGCCCTAAGTTCATAATTCTTACCTGTCAGCCCTCCTGCTTTAAAATAGATATAAATTACTCCAACAGGAATTTATTGCTCCCTGTCGTTTTCCAGTCTGACCTATCTCGTCAAATTATTATTTCTGATTACTGTCTTGTTCAATACTGACATTTGCGTCCCTGCTGTTGAGGATCCCACGCTCTGCCAATCTAATTGAAACTTTCGCTTGTAGTGGGGCTAAAACTGGCGCCAAAGAAATTGGTACACCGCCAGTTCAGGTGCAAACTGTTCCTCTTGAGCAGCTCACCTCTGCCCCTGAAAAGACCGCAACAATCTGCAAATCTGAATTCAGATATGTCCTCCATTGGTTCATTAGCGGTACATTCTTCCATGCATTTCTATTCCGAAACTGACTAGCACGAGGTAGTGGAATTAATACAGAGATCATCCCCAACGACGTTCTGGCTTTAATCGTTTTATTCCCTACCTCTGTATATTAATTCTGCAGGACCTCATTCCTATTTCTAACTATGCCATTTGTGTCAACGTGCACAATGACTTCTGGCTGTTCGCCCTCTCCCTTGTGAACGTTCTGCAGCCTCTTTGAGACAGTCGAGATCCTGGTGCCTGGAAGGCGACACACCACCCTGGAGTCACGTTTGCGACCACAGAACCTCCGGTCTGTCTCGTTAACTATCAAATCTCCCATTCATAAGAACCTATTTAGTTGCACATTCCTGCTTAGCTCCAGAGCCATTCTTAATGCTACCAACTTTGATACTACTGCTTTTCCTTGAACGGTCATCCCCCAACTGCATTCTAACGGTATCCTTGTTCCAGAGGGCAATTTCCGTAAAGGATTCCCACTCTCTCGGCCTACTACCTTTGTCTTTCCCGGTAGTTATCCAGCTGCTCTCTGCCTGCACTTAGGTGTTACGACCTCACTAAAATTATTAGCTACGAAACGTGCACTGCTGCCACTGAATTACAATGATTAAAGAACAAAATAAACGCTTCAGTAGGAGAGGATGTTGAAAATAACATCTTGTGAGGAAAAAAGCTTTTTAAGTTTTGGAAAGGTGCTCAGTAACCACCCACCCACTCCCGACCAAATTGATATCACTCATCTGTGTAATGTCACAAGGTCAGTATTTAAGGCTCGTCATTTATAATGTGCCTTCGTGAATTTAGTGAAATAAGGAGAAATCGCTTTGCTGTGTTTTTTTAAGAGAACAATGTTGACTGTTAAGTTAATCTATGGGAAACATAAAAGAAGAGTACAAGAATGGAAATATGACGACAGGTACCTATACTTCAGAAGAATGTGCAGTGCTTAACAATCACAATAATGACTTTTGAAATAATTGAAGATTGAAAGTTTCTATTTTCAAAGTGATTGAGCGTATTTCTGCAAGTTCAGCAATGAAGTTGGTCGTATTAAACCAAACAATGCAGAAGATGAATAACATTTAATTCACATTTGTGTTCTGGCAATTTTGAATGAATAATCCAAAATTGTCACGTGATTACTTTCATTTCTAAAGACCACATTACTTGTGTTGTGTGTATATTTTCTGAATTTTGACAATATTGAATCACATTTTCGGGAATTTTAAAGAGTGAAATTCGATGCTATCCACAGCAAAGCATATAATTCGAGTGTTGTCGTGTAAGTGTTCAGAAACTGTTTGAACTGATAAGGAAAACTTAAATTCCCGAACACAATGCGTGGATACTGAAGCGATAAATTAGAATACGGTTGAGAAAACACTTCAAAGAATTCCTACCCAAACGAAAAATCGGCCTCTGATCATTGAAGACTCCGGTGATGAAGGACAGACTGCTCTGACGTAAAGATTACTATGCCTAACAGAATGTAAGTTAGTAAGAGGATGGATAACAAAATGATGGCAGAGTATAATATTACTCCAGAAGGCATTGAATATTGACAGTAGATCGATTGACGGGTTCCATAAATAATTATCCAACAGAAAATATTGAATTCTCTTCTCAGATCCTTCAATAATTTCTGTGTGAAATGTTTGCCTTCACTACCAGGAGAACATCAGAAATCGATAACAATACGACTGTAACTGCATTCAACTGCGACATCTATGATATTTCCTCATTCAGATTAACGTTATGAACTTGGATCTCTAAAGAACCCATGAGTGCTGTGTGGCATTGGAAATCAGCAAGGAGGGGTCATCATGAACTTAAAAATGGACACCTTCAAGTGTCATTGTTTCATCAGTTTGTGTAGCACAAAAATGACGCATAGTCAACTTCACAAAATTGTAACCGACTGCAGAACTGTGTCAATGTATTAATAACTGTCTTTGCCTAAACATACCACAGAGTAGAAAATGTTGAACCATTAACGTGAATTTTCCAACGGTATAATCGAGAAGTAGAAATGTAACGATATTTCTCAATTTACCCATGCATGCCACCAGCGTTTGGATTGTCTAACGACCTGTCTTCAACTTTTCCGAACGATCCCAGGCCTCTCCCAACTCATTTTCTCATTTTCCTATAGAGTCATTGCGTATTTGTCTGCTTCGGCTTCGTTGTTGTCCTTTGCTTCAACTTGCTCTCACATCATCATGGCTTCCATTTTTTTCAAGCATTGCTTTACATACCCTGTCATTTTCGCATTCTGTATCACATTCTTTTTCCCGATTGCTATCTGCATCAAGGAATGAGCATTTATGCCTCTGTCAGTTTTAAGTTCAAAGGTTTCACTATCGCCATTGACGCTTGCAGAAAATGACACATTCAGTCCGATTTCCCTTGTAGGAAGTTCTGAAAGACACTAATACTGATTGATGGTATTTTGGTGGTGTCATCAGAGTTAATTACGTCCAGCTCAACTTCCCTGTATTTCTTCTCATCCATTCAGCATAAAAAAAGTACATTAATCGTCATGTATATTTTCTTGTTTATAATGTGGCAAATTAACAATTATTTCATCCAATGCAGAATTTAACAAAATACATATTTGAATAGATTTGCAATGAGAAGCATGTAGTTTAGAAAGTAATTATACTTTTAAAAACACGAACAAATGCATCCTGATTTACAAGTACATTACACCTGCTTAAAGTGCAACTTCACCTTTCTTAATGGCAATTCACTTGACAGACAAAGAGTGAATTATACTGTTAGAGTTCTATACACTTTAGTGCAAACTTTGGCAGGGATCTGAACCTCATTTTCCACAGTTGCCACTTCAACTCAAGTACTGGAATGGCCATAAGGTGAAAAAGAATATCTTAAGGGGACACTGAGCATCTGTCTAACTTCAGAGATCCTGATCGAAATGTCGTTTGTGTATCACAGCGCAGCATGATACATTATCAAACAAAAATCTAAGTTCAGGTTACTTCAGCCACAAATGTGTTGAAAGAACATACACAGTTCATAAACGGCACAACAAAATCTGTGAACAATTTATTTCACGTATTCATCATGACTTCATTGAACATTCAACGACAATAGTTTGAAAATTTCATAATACTGATCCTGATTATGCTGACATTTCAACGTAAGTAATTCAGAACTTCATCCTTTAGCACAGGCATGCTGAGACATCAATACTCAGCTTGCTGTAATATGGAAATCAATCATAATGATATGTAAAATTAAAAAATATCCTACAATACAAAAAAAACTTCTTTCTTGTTCTTGCAATGCTGGAACGTTTCAATCAAAAGTTTGCATTTTCCTACTTTTGAAGCAAATATGTATTACAAGATAATCTTTCTCTTCCTCCATCTCGCTTGCTGTTCTTTCGCTCTCTCTCCATAACTTCCTCTCTTTTGATGCATACAAAAATTGTTAACTCTGACCAATGCATAAAGACAGAATGAAACAAAATATTTGACTGGTTATAAGATTCATGCTTTATAATCTTGACGCTGTTTCTTAAGATGAACATTTCATTTCGTCTTCCACAAGTTGCAATTGTGCCATTGAATCAAAGTATGTTGAATGCGATCCTTTCATTAATTGTGTTTGTTATGGACCTGATCTGTCCCCTAAAAGTATGTTAAAAAGATGGGCAATACCGTGACTTTTGCTCATTTTAAAGCTAAATGTCAGCGGCACTATCACCAATGTAATTCGACTCGTCAAACTATCTGACGTTAAGCAAACTGCGATGCATTCATATACTACAGTGAAGACACAAAAAAGAAAGAAGTACTTGAATACCTTAACTCTGTTTGAAAACTTGATAGAAAGGCAGATACAACAAACATAATGCATAAAGTACTCCGCATAACAAAATTACCTTTGCAATTTCTTGGCAAAACGGAAGTTAAAAAAACGTTTTCTTGCATGCAGCTTTCCAATCTTATAGAAAAGAAAAGTAAAAGGCGATTCTGTAGGGAGAATATAGCTACTGGAAGAGATTCACTATTGTCTGCACTTGGCCAGCAACAATTACTGAAAGCTAACTTAAAATACTGAATCTGCGTGAGCAACTCCAAACTCACTGAGGTTACTTATACTTTTCCACGAGAAAAAAATGAAGCACAAGGCCTCACAAGTTGTTTATCTTCTCATAGTCTGCTCTCACGTGTCTCCCAATTACTCTCAAAAGGATCCCGGGGCAACATTCACCTCTTAACGTCACAGCATCGTCACACCTTGCCTCTTAAAAAACAAGAACGATTGCGTTCTTATGGAACGACTTACCTCACAATTTCCTTGTTTGATCTGTTTTCCAAGTCCATCTCCACTTACAAAAATTACATTTATTGATCCATTCAAACTCTATGCAAGTTTGATCTGGATCCCCTTTAGATTGCTGAATCGCTGGTTAGAGGCGTCTGATACTAGCTCATATGCACTTTGGATATCATATTTCACATCCAAGTTCTCCCCAGACATTTCGTTTGATAGCTTAATACAATCTTTACTCTGTGGACACTAGCCATTATGACCAGAAAGTCCACATATAACCTCCAATGAGAAACCCACTCAGACCAATTCCCCTATTCTCTGATTAATACACAGAACTGAAGCTTATGTGCAATTTAGCGTGGTCAATTCACATAACCAGCACATCTTCGGATTGTGCGAGGAAACCTGATCACCCTGAGGCAACACATGCAGGCACGTGGAGAGTATTCAAATGCTGCACAGACTGTCGGCCTCGCCTGGAATTGAAGTCAGGTCTCTCGCACTGCGAGGCAACAGTGTTAACCACTGAGCCACCCAGTGATGTAAATTCCTCACAGTGATCTGCCTATTATTTTCTTTGCATCAATAATATCCACATTGTCATCAACTGTTTTAATTGTTCAGCCATTTCTTCAAAATGTAAAGAAGGTCTTCTACATTCTTCTCATTGCACGAAGTTAACGGTTCAAAATACGTAAAATGATTCCAGCTGATTTTTGAATTTGCACTGTAATTGCCAAGTTCTGAAGATCAAGTTCTCACAATTTGTCAGTTTCTTCTCTCTTCCCATTTTTCATCTCTCTCTTTCTCCTTTTCATCTACTTTTGAGCGTTGGTTTTTTTTTCCCTTCTTTCCTCTGCTAGGTTTATTCCGTCCCTTCCTTTGCCTATAATTACAGTTGTTTCGTTTCCAATCGCATTTTTAGCATTTTTCAAATATTGCAATGACACTGAAAATGTTGCACTATTACCACAAATATCTCCATTTTCTTCGCAGATGAAGATTCAGGAAGCAAAATTTGAAGGTCACATACCTTCGAAAATCATTCCACTTACATTGGAGCATGTGGAGTGTTCTACCGAACAGAAATACAGAGATATTCCTTAGCATGTCGGCTGTAAAATATCTCAATGACAACTGCTAAGAAGTGCTCGAACCCAATAACGTAAATCCATCAAAACATTACGCTGAGTTTCTGGCTTATCCGACACTATACACTAACTCCATACACAGGATTCAACAACTGACTCTGGCCAGAAAGGAACAAGATTGAAAAACCCACCTATACACAGAGTACATAACAAATGTCTATGAGACAAATACAGCTTCTCCACTGTCCGATGCAATAGTGCTCAACACCAATCGAGTTATTGTTCACAAGTTGCAGAAGTCACAATACAAACGATTGAATTGCAAGTTAAAATCCTTTGCATTTCATTTTCCCGATGACTGCAGTTATCTTTCAATTGTTGAGCGTTTCTGCTGTATTCAGACTAGCTCTCAATTGTACCGAATCACTGGTATCATTCTGTGCAATCATAATTCTCAAGATCACAATTTCTAGCAAGTTATTCATTTGGAAGATCTGTATTTCTATTTCCATGCAAAATAATATGCGTCAATTACAAATGTGTATTTATTGTTTAAATGTACTCGTTTGCTGCTACTGAATTTATTCAAAATATTTTTGATCAGATCGTTTGATACCGATGGTGTCTAAAGCGCACTGACATTTTTTTTTATTAACACTTGAATTTAACATAATCTTTATTGATAAAAATGTGACATACGCTTTTACAAGTAATTTGTTTTGGCTGTTTCTGGATCTCCGAATACAAACTGTCTTTCCACAGACAAAATATTACTTTTCTGATAAAAGCTTTCGGAATTCTGGTCTATTTGTGAAAATGAGCCTCATCATAGTCAGATTGTTAGTATTATGTCTTCCGTACCTGTTAGTTCCTTTGAAAAAGTAAACTAATCCATGCAATTATGTTTTTTTTATTATTGTGAGTTCCAAATTTAAGAATGAATAAATCACGATTTTCTCTTTTTTTATTATTCTAGGAATTATTACTACTAGTTTTAATTTTATTGTGCAATACAATTCTTCCTTAGTATATTTGAGTCTGATCAATGGAGACTTTCCCTCTGAATACATTACATTGCCTGTTTTAGAGACTAAGATCATAGGATATAGCAGCAGAAATTAGGCAATTCAGCCCATCCAATCTACTCTGTTATTTACTCGTTCTGAATAGTTTCCCAAACGCGCTCTACCGTTTTTTTCCCCGTGATCCTCGATTCATTATTATTCAGGAACTAATTTATCTCCGTCTTGATTATAATCAATGACCTGGCCTCTACAGCTTTCTGTGGCAGGGAATTCCATAGATTCACAACTCCCTGCTTCAAGTCGTTTCTCCGTATGTCAGTTAAAAAAAAGTATTCTCTTTACTCTGAGCCCATGCTCTTATCCCTCCTCCCAGTACAAACATCTGTACAACATCTACTTTGCCTAACAAGCAATTATCTGTTCTCGAAATTTTAGTTAGATCTCAACTCATCCTTCTGAAATACATCGAGTACAATTAAGGGGTCTTCAAATTCTTCATATGTTAAACCTTTTATTTCTGACACCATACTATTGAACCTCCTTTGAACACGTTCCAGGGCCAATTCATCCTTCCTGAAATATGAGGAACAAAAGTGCGCAGAATACTCTAAACGTAGTCTGAACAGAGCCTTATACAGACTCGGAAGTACTTCCCAGCTTTTATATTCAAGTCCTCGCAAAATAAATGCCACCTTTGCAGTTTCCTTCCTAACTACTGTTTCAATCTGAAAGTTAGCTTGAGTGAATGCTTGATTCGAACTCCTAAATCTCATTTCAACTCCTTCTTCTGAATTTACTCCTCGTTTAGAAAATAGTCCACCCTTCCAATCTTATTACCAAGGTGTATGACCGCAAATTTCTCACGTTGTCTTCCATCTGCCACTTTATTACCCAATCGCCTCACCTGTCCAATTTCTTCTGCAGCCTCCCACCCTACTCAATACTACCCCAAGCTTCAACTATCTTTGTATCTTCTGAAACCCTAGCCAGGATGCACTCAGTTCCTTAATTTAGATCACTAATGTATAAACTTAAAAGTTGCCGTCAACACTGACCCTTGCGGAACATCATTTGTCAACAACTGCCAGCTGCCAAAAACTGTTTTATCCAACACCCTAAAGTTTCTGCCAGTCAACAAATCTTCTATGCATGCTAGTAAACCCCATCTAAAACCATGTGTCTTTGTTCGGCAACTTCCATGTGACCCATTCTCAAAGGCTTTCTTGATGTCCTGGTCACTACCAGTCCTTGGCTCTGCTTGGTCTCAATTGTTCATTACTTCATCAAAGAATTGTAGCAAATTTGTCAGGCCTGACCTCCCCTTCATGACACCATGCTGTTTTCCCCCTATTTTAACAGATACTTTCAAATATTCAGAAATTTCCAGCTTCAAAATATACTCTAAAATCCTACCCACGACGGAGGTTAGTTTGACTAACTTGCAATATTCATTCTTTTGCCTTATTCCCTTTGCAATTTGGGGTGTAATGTTAGCAATTTTACAATCGTCTGAGACCATCCTTGACTCTAAAGATTCCTGAAAGATCACAAGTAACGCCTCAAATATCTCTTCAGTTGTTTCCCTTAGACTCTGGGGGTATAGTCCATCTGTCCCAGTGACTGATCCACCTTCAGGCCGTTCAAGTTTTCTAGCACTTTCTCCTTGGTGCTGCCCCCGACTTTCTTGAATATTTGGCATATTACACGGGCATTCCATCGTGCAGAATGATGTGAAGCAATTATTCAAATCCTCAACCATTTACCTGTTCCCCACTTCTATCTCTCCAGCGTCATTTTCCAGCAGTCTAATGTCCAAACTTCCCTCTTTTTTTTAACCATTTTTATATCACATGAAACTATTACAGTCGTCATTTGTGTTACTGGCTAACTTAGTTTCAAATTTAACTTTCTCCATACTTATTTCATTTTTGTTGCCCTCTGTTGGTCTACGTAGACTACCCAATCCACTGGTTTCCCACAAACTGTCGCCACATTATGTAACATCTCTTTTGCTTTTATTCGACCTCTGACTTCCCTGGACATTAATGGTTGGCTAATCCTTCTTATGCCATGGCATATTTCTTCGCGATGAAGTTTTCTCTGTATCTTGAATCACTCACAGAAACTGCTGTCATTGCTGTTTCGTTGTCTTTCCTCACTCCTCTTCGCATCAATTTGCCCCACATCCTTCCTCATGCCTCTGTAGTTGCCTTTAATCAGATGCAATACCATTTGTTCTGATTCTATCTTTTCCCTCTCAAATTGCGTGCGTAAATTATGAGCACAGCCTCCGAAAGTTTCCTTAACGTTAACGTCCCGTATCACCTCTGCCTCAATGCACAACACTAAATCCAGTACTCCCGCTTCCTTGGCCGTGCTCTGAAAGCCATCTTAAAGACATTCCAGAATTTCGTTTCCTTGTAATCTACTCTAAAACTGATATACGCAGTCCACCTAGATACTGATATTCCCCATGACCTTTTTGTATCCTGGTATAACTTGCACCCCAACTCCTGACTACCATTTTGGAGGCCAGTACGTAACTTCAACTATGTTTTTTGTTTAACTTTTGTGGTTCTTCAATTCTACCCATATGTACTCTATACCATCTGATCGAACTTCATTGCATGCTAGTGCGTTTTTTCTAAAATTTAGTATTAACTTATTTTAATTTTAACTTAATTTAATTTTATTTTAAACTAATTTTCTTACTAATGAACCAATTCCACCATCTTTGGCCACCTGTGTATCTTTTCGATTCGATGTATATCCCTGCATATTCAAATCCCAATCCTAATCATCTTGCAGCTGTATCTCCATGATGCACAACACATCATAAGTACCAATTTGTTCTGCACGATAAGCTCTAATGTCTTATTGCTTATATTACATTCTTTCAGACACATCACCTTCAGTCCTGTAATAATCGTCCCTCTTCTCATTGTCATTCATTTGTCCAGTGTGCTTTAAGTTTGATTGTTAACCCTTTCCAAACACTATATATCACTTTGGTCTGTGCAGGAGACTTTAACAATCACTGCTGAGTTCTGCTTTCCTATCATTTCTTTCATATTTCAAAACGCAGTTAAATGCATCCAACAGGATGTATCCTGTTGCTCTGTTTTCACGAAGGGATATTTTACACTTCACTTCACTCCTACCTCCAAGTTTAAAGTCCTGTTGACCAAACTATTTCCACTTTGAACTGAAAGATTGGCTCCAGCTCTGTTTAGGTAGAGAGCATTCCAACAGTCAGATCACTCATGTTCCAGCGCAGCTGTCAGTGATCCATAAAAATAAACAACTCTTTCCCACACTAGACTTTAAACCATTTGTTTACTTGCCTTATTCTTGTATCCCCATGCCACCTTGCTCGTGGATCGGGCAGTAATCCGAAAATGATAATCCTTGAGGATCTGTCCTTTAATTTGGCTCCTGGCTTCTGAAAATCCGCGAATATCAGCTATTGCCTGGTTTTAACTATATTGACCACAACGTGGACCACAACAATGGGATCCTCACCCTCCCTTTATCATGTCGTTTCAAGCCAGTCAGTGATTGAGACATATAAGATTATTGTCAGATTGAGATATATAAGATTATTAAAGGATTAAACACTCTGGAGGCAGGAGACAGGTTTCCGCTGATAGGTGAGTGCCGAACCAAAGGGCACAGCTTAAAAATACGGGGTAGACCAATTAGGACAGAGATGAGGAGAAGCTTCTTCACCCAGAGAGTGGTGGCTGTGTGGAATGCTCTGCCCCAGAGGGCAGTGGAAGCCCAGTCTCTGGATTCATTTAAGAAAGAGTTGGATAGAACTCTCAATTAATAGTGGAATAAAGGGTTATGGAGTTAAGGCAGGAATAGGATATTGATTACGGAAGATCTGCCATGATCATATTGAATGGTGGTGCAGGCTCGAAGGGCAGAATGGCCTACTCCTGCAACTGTTGTCTATTGTCTATTCCTTAGCCTGGCACAAGATAGGCACTACACTAAGCATGACCCTTCATCCTTTTTAAAAAGGACATTATAACGCCTTTAAAATATAGAATCCACGACAACTAAAGCGTTTCATTTTGCTCGCCACTATTGAATGGCCTCTTTATCCATGGTGAAAAACTCAGTTGCCTCATTCTCAATATAGCCCTTTTCTTCATCACACATGTGGCAATTGTTTCGTAGCTACTATAAAAGGTCAAGAGCTGAAGCTCCTCTGATACTGATTGCAGGATCCATCTACCTGTCACCGTTCATGTCACACGCTGCTGGCTCTGGCCACTGACCAAATGTGAAACACTAAATCGATCAGGTATGATGTTTTATGAGGTAGGAACGTCTATTGAGAAAATAATTGTCTCCATCATTAACAATATATCGTGGATGCCTTGTGTTTGACGACAAAGCAGCAATGACAGCACATCAGTAATATTTTTACTCGTCCATAGGCCTTGGTCAAATACTCACCTTGTTTGAAAATCTTCAGCCCTATGAGTAATGGTACAGCAAAGATTGTCTGTCATTCTTTGCAAGTTATTATTAGTCTGGCTAATTAATTTATGTCAGTGATGGCAACACAGAATTACAATGTCAAGATTCACAAGTAGCAGAATTTTACACTATTTTTGCTAATTTAAAAATGTATATGAAAAATTCAAGTTGTGTCATTAATAGTGAATGCACTGCAACAGGACATGTTACATTATCTTCCTAAACACTACTATTGTTGATTCGATCCACACAACCGCTCATTCACTGCAATGATTTTATGAAGAAGTGTTTTCTTTCTTCACTCTGTACTTGCCATGGTAACTTTCATTGCGGTGGGTGCCGGGGAAGGGATGGGGTGAATGAAACTTACATATAAAACTTCTCCACAGAGATAAATATATAGTCTTCATCGCTTTCCACAACATCAACACTTGCCCCATCATAGTTTTACTACGTTTAAGTGAGCTGAACATCCGATACTTGTATGCTTTTTTTGATAGTTTTTCAAACTAAAATTCACCCATGCATTTCCTATAGGCTCCACACCATTCCTGACAAAACCGTTCCGCTATTGTGGATTTCATGATCGATGTAAATGTGTGGCTGTGCTCCCAATCATAACCTATAGAAGGAACTGACTTCACAAATGTCAATTTTTATCCTTGTTCCTTCTATTATGACCGAAGTCGCGATTTGGAATTGCTGACTTATTTTGGTTGCTGTATCTTTTTCTCTCCGTATGAACTTACATCTCAAATTGTATGTCCACAACATCCAAATGTTTCCACTTTATTTTTTTATAATGTTTGCATAGGTCTTTCAATGTTACGTTTGAAGGAAATGTAGAAGTTTATCTTGACTTAGTATTGCGGACATTCTCTTGTTACATTACTTTGATCCCAAGATAGCAATTTGTTTTGTCTTCTCCGGTGTCTCCAACCTTCTATCTGTTGGTATTCCTCGATCTTCTTTTTTAGTGCGCGTATATTTTGCAGGAAATGTACCTTTGATCGAGAGTGCCTTCTAATTTCGTTGAGAGCAAGATATTAAATAGGCAGTTAGCTGTCCAACTCTACCAGCGGTTGCTTTGCTGTTTAGTAACAATTGTTCTTTTGAATACATTTCTAAACGCCCTGATTTCATGCACTCCAACATTATGCCCTGTCTTTAGTCGGATATTGTCAATATTCAGACTCGATTTGGTTTTCGTATCCTGAGCATAACATAAAGTGATTGATTCAATTTGAAATTGCTGTTAAACTGCAATGAAAACGCACGTATCAGTTTAACAGCCAGTTATCAATTCTGGAACATCCAGTCTCTCAGTCTTGCCATTCGGGTGCGGAGACAGCACCTAAATTTTACTTCACTATTCAGAAACAATCTGTAATTTAAACTGAACATATACTCTATAGACATCGTAACAACATAGTGGAAACTTTCTGATTAGAGTTGAGCAAATTTAATTCATTATGTTCGAAAAAGCTTTATGCACTCATATCAACATGGTTGAAAGTAACGTGTCTAATACATGCCTGCTTGCTCCTTTGCAAGATCTGCAGAAATAGTAAAGAAAAGACAGTGATTATGCACTCCCACATCCATGCAATGACAGACACAATCTCAGATAATATTTATATATTTTTTAAAAAGGTGTAATCTGAAATCAATTCGATTGATATATGCACTGTCGAAGTTTGTCTCATTGTAGACGAAAAGTATTATAAGCAACATTGAAAGTATTGATCATGTTTTTGCTTTTTTAAAAATCTGCTTTGCTCAATTTTCAGCACTTCAAGTAGTCCGAATGGTGAACAAAAACATATTAATCAGACATCACCTGCATGCCAAACGTACGTTTTTGCTTTAATTTTTACTCAAAACTATTACCATATTGAAGTATAAATTCTGTGATTGTACCAATCCTCACCTTCTTTGCATTTCTTCAGATCTTCAGGCCACCAAAACATAAACAAACAAATAAATATATACAAAGTACATAGTCAGATAAATAAGTGTTATCTCCACATATTCATAGCCTGTTCAAATATACTTTCTTTGCAACATCAATTCCTTACTGAAGGCATAAAACTTCACAAACAGATGAATAATCATATATTTCTAATCTCAATCAGGTAAAAAAAAAATCAGAGGCGAAGAGCAACAATTACACATTGATAACAGCAAAGCACCCTCTTACACAACATATCTGTGCAGGATCTAACAGTGAATAGCAAGAAGTAACTTGGCACATTTAAACATAGACACTGACCGATACCTTGCTTTACTATACCGATCAATCTCCACCTCAAAGTTATGAGATATGAAAGTGGATACAACTAGCATATTATATACCAATATCTTTTTTTAACGAAGGTGAAAGTAAATTCAGAATTTTTTTTTGCTTTGGGAGAGAATTACTTTTCTTTTTTTTAAATTATGCTATACTGTGACATTCTATTTCTCGCAATTGCGAGTCGGAATGCAGCTGTATTGTTATATTGCTCGAAATATAAAATGCCTCTGTCACATAATTCCTGAAAGAAAACGAATTCCATCTACATTTAGATGTTCAACCTTTTGTGACAGTAGTGTGCTTTTTCTACAGCGTTTTTCTAATCTCGTCTATTACTCCATTGCATTTTGTTCACGATCCATCTTGACTGGAGAGTCGGTATAATCACAAGTTGTAGAAATAGAAGGAGTAATTGAGTGATGGTGCTGGGGTATGCTTTACAGATACCTGTCTCATCCTTGCATCATCTGACTTTGGCATACAACCTGAACGTTTATCTCTTTATCAGCTGGACCACATGGTGCCCTCTGGCAAAGAAAAATGTTGAGTCATCTGCCTCCTGATCAAAACGGCGTGGTACTCTTGATTGTACGCCACTGCAAGTAAATTCTCTCCGAACCTAGAATATCTAAAAGCAAAGTGTTGTTTCTTATGTTCAAGACCATACGTTTACTTCTGTTATCCTGACAGCACTTTACATTCTGCCTCGTGAGGAAGTGAAAAAACAACTTTATGAATTATTAACCACTGTAAATACCTTGAGATGGAATACCCAGCGGCTTTGTTCATCATAGCTGATAAGTTGAACCAGTCCAATCTCATGAGCGTGTTCCTCAGATACCATCGATATATCTCATTGTCGTCACATGCCTAAACGTTATTACCATTGCAGCATAACAATCAATGATGCCTGTTATTTCATTTCCTGAAAGCGCTTTGTTAAATCAGGCCATAAGTTGGTGCTTCTTCTTCAAGCTTCAACTTGAAGCGTGAGACTCTGGCACAGACATTTGTACAGCGCTGGCTTGAGAAAACAGATGAGCTTCTACCTGACTGCTTGAAATCAGTGGACTGATCCTTATTCAATAATACAGGGGAAATTAAATGAATGTATCACTGTCCTCACAGACTTCATCAATATGCTTGCAGTGGACTGCGTGTGAAGGAAGTAAGTCCTTGTTTCCCAATCTGAAACTATGGATGAAACGCATGATTAGAATTTATAATTTGCAATTAGATTTATACACAAGTACTGGAATACATGATTCAAGAAAGTTGAACAATGGCGCTACTTCCTCAAACGGTCACGGAAATTCACCTATCCACAACGACTTTTGCCATTTTTTATTGATGGAGCATAGAAACATATTAGCCATTTGAATCGCAGCTTCAAATGGAAACTGCTCTGCCCAAGACCAGAAGAAAATGCAGAGAGTTATGACAACAGTCAAGTCCATCACAAAAATCTGCCTTCCTTCTCTTGACTCTGCCTATTTATTTCATTGACTCAGGAATGCAGGCAAAGTAATCAACCACACTTCTCACACCGGATATACACTATTTCACTTTCTTCCATAAAGCAGAAGATATAAAAGTTTGAAAACACTTATCAACAGGTTTAATAACAGTTTCCTGCCCGTTGTTGAATTGTTGTGCATTAAATTATTTGCTTTAACAAGTATTTAAGAAATTAATACATTGCAAAGTGCAATATTTTGCCATAATTCTCGCCATTCTGACAGACAGAAGATATTCATACACAGGAATAAAATTAAAACATAGGACTTAAATATAAAGAAAATCAACGCTAATCTTCCCCCATTCGTGCGTTGTTCTTGGCATCAGACTCAGCGACTTCCACAATGAGCTCCCAGTCTACAAATGTGTCTGCATCACATTCGATTCCTGTAACATCAATTTGCATATACTGCATCGTTGCACCTGACGCCCAACACCTCCGAATCCGAGTCCGAGAAAGAACACAGACGTTGTTTTCTCTGCTTACATCGCCATCTCAACCACAGTGAAGCACCACCTCTTAACACAAGGCTTTCCTCACCGAAGTTGCCTCCTCCGATGTAAAAGCCATTCATGCCTATTGCGTTTCCTGTGCTCTGTCCCCTCTGTCGCCATCCGACCAGAATCTTATGTGACCTGTCTGTGCAGTGCCCACTTGCACCCACATTTGTCTGAATCTGGTCCACGTTGACCACACTCACATCCATGCTGGCTCAGTCGAGCCCATGTTAAACCCTCTTGAATAGGGCATGCTGATATCCACACCGGGCTCTGTCTCCAACATAAATGTAATCTTTGTTGCGAAGCTCTTTCCAGGAAATTAGTATACAAGAAAGCAGAACAAGAATAGTGAAAATATTCGAGTCGAAATGGGAAAAAAGGAGCTGCGTGAGCAGATATGGTCCTGGTTCGTGAAGTCTACACTGCTACCATCTTGGAGAGGTATCAGACAAATAAATGCACTTCTTATCCACTAGAGGGGACTTATTTTTGCATTTTGTCTGTAGTTGTAACATGATATTTTGCATTCTGTTCAATTACAATGATGCACTTATGTAAGTTATGATCATCTATATTATGCAAAACAATGCTTTTGCAGCATATCTAGGGAAATGTCACAATAATAATGAAAAGAAAATCGCATCAAATGCGTGTTTTGCAAGTATATGCAGATTGTAGATACTGCCTACTCACTCTTACCGATTAGCACAGCGAGTTTCTTTGCAGTCGTGACGATTTCCATGCAAACAAATGGTATTTGAAGTATTCAGTAAATGAATGCCCGTGCAATGTCGGTAATCTGACGAAATCATTGATCTGTTCTACATGCATGGTTATCCAAATTTCACACCTGATCGGTAGGTGAGAAATCAGTCAAGAGAAATAATCATATCCCATACAGATGACTGCAAATTTGCTAACCTTCACATAGAAAAAAAACATTAACTTTTATTTGGTCTATTTTTAAAGAATATTCAAGAATACAATGTTCTCATAACTACGAAGCACTTCATGTAGATGGATGAGCAAGCATTTCTTCTATAAAATTTGTAAATTATAAAAAAAAGTTCTTAACATTTATCTCCATAAATGGCATCTGTTAACTGGCATACACATATTGTTGCTTACGTATAGTGGGTATTATATGACTGAGTGTCAGCAATTTTTCTTATCTCTTGAGTGTCCTGTTACTCCAGTGCCGACGTTCCAGTCGAGTTGCCATATTCCTATTTCTCAAAGCACAGAAATTTCTACGTAAATGACACAGATAAATAAAAAAGTCTTTCAATGCGTAAAATCTTGACACTGTTTCATTCTTCTTTGTTGTATTCTGTCACTATCTTTCTCTCTCACACACAAATGGAATCTGTAAACAACTGTTTGTACTTTTGCATTCATGTCATTTCACTTCTAATGTTTCGCTAATAATCACACGTTCCAAATAGACCAGGGATTGGAAGTTGACGCAGTTGTGGAAGATCTCCTGTGGAGATTCCCGACCAGGGTTCACTCCATAATGCTAGACAGTGTTGGTGGAGTATGTTCGTCCTTTTAATTTTTGGAACGAGACCCAAGCTGCCATATGACTGTTAAGTTGTCAACAATGGTCCGGTGTGCATCTTCTACAATTGCAAGCACTCAAGCATCATCTGTGTCCTGCAGCTCGATGACACTGTTTGGGGTGTGTCGCTTTGGCTTGACGTCAGAGGAGATTGAAAATATTCCTGCGATTTCTATAACTTCGCTCCACTCCAGCAGGGAGCTTCTCGGAGGTGAATCGTTTCATTGAGGTAGAGTGAGATATCCTGGTCTAATATAATAGCATAAGATGTATAAAACACTGCTTCAATTGTACCCTGTGGTAGACAATTAAACAGATGCACTAACTTTTGAGGGAAGAATTACATCCTCATTGTCTCCTAAATATGTGACCTATGAATCGTGCTTATTGATAAGGATACCAATTATAAGAAATGGAATGGAATTGGTGCTTAATTCCCGCAATGAGTGGCTTTCGTTTAGAATAAGTGTTTGAAAATAAAATGTGTTAAATCATCATTTATTTAGCTACACCTTCATGCTTCAGTTCAGCTTGCTATATAGTTTCACAGCACCATATTTTAGCTCTGCTGCAATAGAATGGTGATTCTTTAAATGAAAGTGAGTACGTCTCAGGCCAATGGCTAGATTGGGATTATGGGATCTTCATGGTAATCTCGGCTGTTACGGAATTTATTTAATTCGGTTGGGGTTACTCCATATCGGGTACTGACAAGACAGTTGGGTGATCAACAGCATCTGAAGTGCAAGCACAAACTGACAATACACGTTTTTAAAAAAAGTAATTGCCTTACTTTAGCGAATAAAATGGAGGAAAAAAGTGTTCTCCACTTCAGTGAAGAAGTGACTTGAAAAACATTTAAGACAGCACATGTAAGGAAAATATTAAATATTAATTTAGAGATCGACATCTCGTCAGGCAGTTGAATGTGTATCATTAATTTATGAGCAGTGAAGTTCTATTGGATTTCATTGAAGTTCCGTTTCTCCCTTGCCTTGCTGAGAAGGCATCAGAGCTGTTTACATGCATACAATGTGCCAACGAGAACTCCTTTGTCCTGACACATGCAGGATCCAAGTGAGATCGGCAAGCACATAAACTGATGAAAGTGCAAGTGTACAGTGTACCACATCGAAGCCACATCTGAGTGAACCTCTGCTCGATGTGCACTAATTTTTGGAGTAATTAGGCAAAACATGAGGCTTCAAACATCCATCATTCCACATACGTCTCCCAGCCAGAAGCTTTCGAATTCTGGATGGACAATAAAGTTCTCAACATGGTGAAAAGTAGAATCTTCACTCATAAATTGCAAATAAAAATCCATTTTCCAAAAGCAAACTGAAAAAACTCTATTTTTTCTTATTTCTCATTTCGGACTGAAATTAATAATATGTTGCACATCTGTTTGCAATGTTGAGGAAAGATAGATGGACAAACTACTTCTCCGATCTTTTTGTCTTATTAGATACCTTGTTTCTGTCTGCTTTTCATTTTTCTGTTTTGCCTCGTGATTGCATCAATTTCACCTGATTTCTTTCGATTTAATCCATTTCAGTAACTGTTATAGAACAAACGTTTGTCTCAAACAAGTCATTCTCCTGAGTACGTTTCGTATGCTATGCCTGAACAAATATTCGACTTTTGCAACTATATCAACTTCAGGTAACAATTGACTTTCAAACCGACTGCTTGGAAAGAAAACTTGCATCTCATTTTAGCTATAAGAATTCTGAAAAGTTAGTCCAATAATTCATTCAACAGATGTATTTTAAATTACCTTTAGGTCACTCGGTTCTATCCGATTTCTCATGGCTCCTTATTGACATTAAAATGTGCAGCGTAATTCACCGGTGTATTAGGTGTATTCATTTCATCATGCCATATAAATTTCACTGTCAAATTATATGCGATGACCAGTCGTGTTTCATGACCTGTATCTACTTTTATCGAGCAAGGCTTACATGTCTGTTGCCCGCCTTTTCCATACCGTTGATTAGTTATTCTTCTCAAGCTGCGGTGCACTTGCATTTCACTGTTTCCATCGACTATATCTGCTGGTCTCCCTTTGTATTGATTTACAAGCTTTCATCTCAGTTATCAATTTTACAACTATATAACTTTATAGAGTTAATTCATTATCCACCTAATCTCTTTTCTGATTTCATTTCTGCTTTGTGCTTCTGTCTTTCCGTTGTCTCTCTCTTAGGTATCTGTTGATGAAATTGCGAGGGTATCCGTTTTGGGGGAATACATTGTATAGGTGTTCTTCTTCCTCTTTTTGCAGTTCTGGTGTACTGCTGTGTTGTGGCTCTTTTGAACAGAGTCTTGATGCAACTTCTTTTGTGTGTGTTGGGGTGGTAGCTTTCGTGCTTTCGTAGTTTAGGACTTGGTCTTTGTGTGAGGCTTTCCTGTGTACCTCTGTGTTGAATTTGTGGTGAAGAGAGGAAGAAAAGGACAACCAAGTCCCATTCCTACACGAGATGGTACAGAGAACACCGAACGGAGAATTCGCCACAAATGTATACAGGAAAGCCACATACACAGAGACCGAGTCCTAAACTACGAAAGCTACCACTCCAACACACACAAAAGAAGTTGCATCAAGAAGAACACCAATACAATGTATTCGCCCAAAACGGATACCCCTGCAATTTCATCAACAGATGCCTAAGGGAGAGATAACAAAATGAGGACATGCCACAACCCAAAGGACTAGCCACACTACCATACATCAAAAACTTTTCCGAACTAACAGCCAGACTACCGCGACCACTCGGACTAATCACAGTATACAAACCAATAGTCACTCTCAGACAACAACTCACCAGGACGAAGGACCCGATACCCAGCATGAGCAAAACCAATGTAGTGTACAAAAACCTGCACAAAACACTACATAGGACAAACATGAAGACAGCTATCGATCTGCATCCATGCACACCAACAAGCCACGAAGCGACATGACCAGCTATCCTTAGTAGCCACACACTCAGATGATAAGCAACATGAGTTCGACCGGGACAACACTACTAATATAGGACAAGCCACACAGAGAACAGCCAGGGAATTCCTAGACGTATGGCACTCATCCATTGATTCAATCAACAAGCATATCGACCTGGACCCAATATACCGGCCACTGAAGCGGACAGCTGTGAACGACAACCGGAAGTGGTAGGTACAAGTCACTATAAATGCCGGAGGAAACATCACAGAAGCGCTTCACAGGAGGCTCCCAAGCACTGAGGATGTCACCTAGACAGGAGACGAAATGTCTGCAACACAAATTCCCACCTCGGCGAACAGAACCACAACAATGAGCATCCGAGCTACAAATCTTCTCCCAAACTTTGAATTATTATGGTGCATTTTGGCACATGTTATGTTTGCTTCAGTGAGTGTGACTGTGTAGGACAGTTTTCTGCCAACTCTGTGCGATAGCTCAGGTTATTTTGGTATTAGTCGTTGGAAGTTGAAAGGAGGACTTTGCAGGATCAACCAGATATATGTCCCCCATTCTCCTTTCTGACACAATACCTGTTTCCAGAATTTCTGTACAGAGTGTTTGATTTTTCAGTTTATTTATTTTTTTCATCCAGTGATACATATATATTTTGCCCAGTAAAGCGCTAATTAAAAGTCAACTACACTGTTCTTTATCTTGAATTAAACACCCGCTAAAGTTAGAAAGCTTGCTTTCTTCTCTGAAGGGCAATAGTAAAGTCTATTCTTTTCTTACAAAGTAAATCGGGTTTTTTTGTTCACGACATAATTATATGATAATACCAATTTTCTTTCTTTACTGAGTTGTAATTCTAATATTTATCAACATGGAATTTGAAGCATTGTGCTAAAACATAATGTGACTTCTTGAAATAATGGTTTTGGAGAGATGGCCGCATCAGTCAAGCAATCACTCTCACACCCTGTCAAATTTCTAATGTCAAAAATAATTGATAAACTGCCAATCAAAGTTAGTGAAATGGAAGCCGATCTAAATCGTGAATGATGATTTCCTTGATGCTCTGAATTAACACTGAGTATGTGCCAATATGGCCAGCGCCAACAAGTGTCACTGATAAAAGTATGCCCTATTGGAGATGGTCACTGTGGGGCATGAATGTTACACAAATGTTATTTGCCACTTCTGAGCCCAACAGTTGTTAGTATCTCGAACATTGTTAGATTTGAATATGGACTGTTTCAACGTCTGAGGATTCGTAACTCGAACCAAACATTGTGCAAACATGAGCGAATATCCTCTCTTTCGTTTCTATGAAGGACAACATCATTTATGAAACAGTTGAAGATGTTGGCCTGACGACATTGCCCTGTGGAACTCCAGCAGGGATGCCCTGCAGTTGAGGTAGCTGACCATCAAGAGTCCTAACCATCTTCCTTTGTGATGGATTTGTCTCCAAACAGCGAAAAGTCTGCCGCAGACACAATTTGATTATGGTTTTGCCCAGACTCCGAGATGTCCCCCCCAATCAAATACGGCCTGAATGTTATAGCTGCCACTGTCGCCTCACAACTGGTATCATCTTATTCTCCATGTATAGATCTAGGTTATAATGACGCCATGAGCACAATGTCCTTGGAGGAATAGAGATTGCGTATCACTAAGTAGGTTGTTGCTGAGACACAGAAAGTAACAATAATAAATTTTTGGAAGTATTTTGTATTTTTGCCAAATGATGTGTTATCTTGCTTGATCTTTCAAACAGAGTTAGCTTATGTAAATTTCCTCTTTTCTGTGCGCTTTAACTGTGTTGTAGTAATAAAGAATTGAAAACCCTTGATTCGACGTTTGCAACATTCCATCTTTGGAGGTTCTGCTAATGTATCCGAGAAAATTGCATACTCTGATCACAAACATTCACTGTTTTTGGAATTTTAGGATTGAAGTACGTGATTCTTTCGACGAAGCTTATTTTGTAAGAACGTTTAAGTTGAAAATTTCACATGTGACAGAATGACAAATTGAAACGGTGGCACGTTCTCACGACTTTGATGAAGGATGGCAAAAGTATTTTGTGACAAAAGACGTGTACTGAGGTGGAATGCAGTGTTGATTTTTTGCAGGTTTCTGTCTCATCACAAGAGTATTCTTCGTTGGCTCATCTGTAAAACCAGAGACAGAGATTTTGTTAAAAACCCTTATATTTAATGAACACTGCCATACATTGATAATATGTAGCTTTGAATGTTTGTGATTCATTGCATCAGTTGTAACTGCAAGAAGGAGTTCTTTTATCTTTTTTTTGCAGAAGGCTGTTGTAAGTCTGAGGGTGAGCTGAATGCCGTATGAAAAAGACTAATTAAAAAAAAACAATAGAAGCATGTCTGGTTACAATCAGATTCATGCAGAATCTTTTTGAGTTGAAACTGCAACATCCAGCTCACTCTGATTCCAGATTCCTTTTGACAGTGTTCCATCTCCTCAACAGAGGAGAAAGCATGTCAGGGAAATCGGATTCCCTGAATTTGCCTTTGTCAAGACGTGTTTTTGGAATGCTGCTTTATTAGATCAATTGATGCGTAGTGGTCAGAGAATTTAATATTTTTGAAGTACTTAGAGATTATTAAAGTTATGCAAATTATTGTTTTATTGCTTTTTTATAATGTTCATTATGGTGGTCGATTTTGTTTTGTTTTAAACTCAGTCACATGAAGAAAGCAGCCACATCTGCAACGCATTACGTTACATTTGTCTCTGAAATATAGATAAAAAATAATGTCTCAGCATTCTGTTCGACACGTTTTGAGAAGGTATGGTTTATTTCAAAACAAAACTCCAACTACAACTCAAGATCTAAATGAATTAGTTGCATGAGCAAATGTTGCTATTTGATATTATTTTGACGAATTATTTCTTCAGTTTCATCTTTGCCAGTCAACTCTGTTTATGTATTGATTATTAACATTATTTAATTTCTTAATTAACATTTGTAATTTGTGTCTGTCGTGATGATTATAACTTATCAATTTGTGGTCCACTCTTATGAAGGGGTCCAAACAAACACTGCCCTCGAATGTACACGTTTTCATGAGGGATAATCCCTGCCTTAAAAGCTCATTCATGCCATTTTGTTTTGCATACAAGTTCGAAAATCGTAGGTGTACAAAATGCGAGAGTGTATGATGCTGAGAAAGCATAGCAAGTCATGAGGCATCCGAGTAGGACGAGAAGTGAAGTTTTCAGCATATGCTCCGGATGAAGGGCTCCTGCCCCAAGCATCGATTCTCCTGCTCCTTGCATGTTGCATGACCTGCAGTGCTTTTTCAGCAGCACACGCTCTCGACTCTGATCTCCAACATCTGCGGTCCTCACTTTGTCTTAGTTGTACAGAATGCACTACTTTCCTCGCAAATAAGAGATATTAGAAGTGACCAACACACTTCTGAAAATGATTTGTTCTTTAAATGTTAAAGTTTGCTCCTTTGTGACAATTCATAATTCTTCGAGTGTGAAGTTGACTTTGTCATCGGTTGCATTACAAACTTTTGTGGACGTAATTACCCTTCAGTTAAACTGAAATAAATCTCTTTTTATGCAAGTTGTTCACTCATATCTGTCAATGTCATTACAAATATATACTTTCTGGTCAAAAGCAAAATATGTACTGTGTCAAGCGAATGTGCAGATTAGTTGAAAAGGGAAGTTAATACTTGTAATTGCCATATCATGATTTATCTTTGACTCTTTGTTTATAAATACCAGATGATCATTGAAAGCTGAAGTCCTTTCACCTTTCGGTAAAAAGTTAAAACGGGTTATTTTGCTACTGTATTTCAACAGTTGGGTTCATTGCTCTTATTTCGGGAAAAGTGCATTCGACATCGAAACATGTTCTGACGACGGGAAAAAATGAGCATTGTGGTAAATCTTTTAAGTTTCAATGCATTGCCAGTTATTTCGACTTTAAGATCACAGCAATTATCAATTCGACTCGCAAAGTACGTCAAATTGGCAGTTGGAAGTGAGCATGCTGCTGATCAATCACATAAAAGAAAATGAAGTTATTGAGAAAGGCAGCTTGTCTGGCAACAGTTGTGTAAACAGAAACACTGCTCAAGGTTTAAATCTGGAATGAGTCTTCTTACGTTATCATCATCAAAACACATGCACAGAGATCGTGGGTGAACAGAACTGCTTCTTTCACTCTACACAAATGTTGGCATTGCTGCTGTGTTTCCCCAAAATATATAGATCATTTTTAATTATTTTTCAGGTGTTCGCAGCAATTTGTGCTTCATTTCCTAATACTACACAACAAAGTCCACACTGGTAAAGCTTGCAAAGAGTTTCTGCCAATTGATGTAACTGTGTATTGGGAAACAAGGGGGGCTAAATGCAAATATGGCAAACGATTGCATCGACCAACCATTTACGATTGTTACTTGCCATTGGAATGTTGTGCACTGAAGTTATATATAAGCTAACTATTACATATTATTCATCTATTTCTGCTTGCACGCATTGAAAATTCATTGCATCATTAAAATCACTGCTTGTTTTCTTTTTTGTGCCGGGGTGGAGGTGAGTGCGATGGATAGAGAAGCTATATCTTGACGATACAGTGGTAATAAAGTCAATGCCAAATGGGAAAAGAATTCAAGCTAGTGAATACGTTCAAAATCGACCGATTGCCAGGTTACTATTTCTACTTGCTAATCAAATGAGTGTTATCGTACACAAATTGTGTTTCTTCATCTCATGGATTGTTATGATCGAGAAATGCCCTATGGAGTGAAGTATGAAAAGAAAACGTGTTTTTTTTTTTGCAGTACCAACGTTCTGTTTTAGAATAGGAAAGTTTTACATTGATTGGTTCTATGTATTGCACATAACTATCAGATAGGGATATGGCTTAGTGTCATTTCTTCTATCGAGAGTTAAATTTATGATCATCCTGGAGGACGTGGTAGAAATTGATAGGATGTACAGGGAGGTGGGCACACCCCAGATACAGGATAAGGACAGACAGAGTTACAGACAGAAGCAGGAAAGGGAACCGACGGTCAGAGCAGGGATCCCCTGTGGTCGTTCCCCTCGACAATAAGTATAACATTTTGGATACTGATGGTGTGTACGGCCTACCGGGGAAAGCCATGGTTTTCTGCTCTCTGGCACTGAGCCTGGCACTGTGGCTTAGAAGGGACGGGGGAGAATAGAAAAACGCAAGTGGTAGGTCCCTTAATGGTTAGACGGATTGACAGGAGACTTAATGTTCAATAATAGGATTCCCAGAAGGTATGTTGCCTCCCTGGTGACACGGTCCAGGACGTTGTCAATCGCGTTTACAGGATTCTGGAGGGGGAGGGAGAGAAACCAGAAATCGTGGTACATATTGGCATCAATGAGAAAGACAGGAAAGCGATTGAAAATCTGAGAAGTTACTACAGAGAGTTAAGTAGGAAGCTGAAGAGCAGGACGAGTAGAACAATGATCTCAGTTTGTTACCAGTGCCACGAGATAGTGAGGATAGGAACAGTCAGCTCATGCAGCTTAACACGTGGCTGCCAGGCTGGTGCAGGAGGAAGGGCTTCAGATACCTAGACCATTTGGATACCTTCTGAGGAAGGTGGGGCCTGTACATGAAGGACGGGTTGCACCTGAACTCGAGGAGCA
>NC_057756.1:2280006-2307494 GCF_004010195.1 Chiloscyllium plagiosum | reverse complement strand
AGGTAAGGGGTAAATGTAGGGGTATGGGTGGGTTTCGCTTCGGCGGGTCGGTGTGGACTTGTTGGGCCGAAGGGCCTGTTTCCACACTGTAATCTAATCTAATCTAATCTAGAACAGAGAGGATGGAAAACGAGCAGGGGGGTGTAGCATTGCTAATCAGAGTGTGCATCATAGATACAGCAACGAAGGTTTTTGAGGAAGGTCTGTCTGCTGGGTGGAAGTCAGGAACAGCAAGGAAGCAGCCACCGCATTGGGGGTTTTCTACAGACCACCTAATAGCAGTAGAGTGATTGAAGAAAGCAGAGGTGGGCAGATTCTGCAAAATGCAGAGGGAGCATGGTTGTAGTTATGAGTGATTTCAACTTTCCCAATATCGACTGGAACCTCCGAAGTGCAGATGGTTTGGATGGAGCCGTTGTTTGGCAAGTGTGTTCGGGAGGGTTTCCTAACTTAATATGTGAACAGACCGACGAGGAAGAGGTCATTTAGGATTGGTGCTCAGAAATGAGCCAGGGCAGATTTCAGATCTCGTGCTGGGACAGTGATCACAACTGCCTAAAATTTAACAGCCTGAGAGAGGGAAAGGAGCAGTTACAGACGGAGGATATTTAATTGTGGAAAAGGGAGTTATCGCTGTCAGATAAGAGTTGGGAAGTACAGACTTGGAGCAATTGTTCCATAGAAAGGGCACAGCAGACATGTGGAGACTGTTTAAGGAGTAGTTTTTGCTGGTGTTGCACGCATTTATTCCTCTGAGACAAGTAAGAAAGGGAACCTTGGATGACGAGAAAAGAGGAGCTTCTCGTCAAAAGGAAGAAGGCAGCCTACGTTTAGTGACGGAATCAAGGATTTAGCATAGCTTTAGAGGATTACAGGCTTGCTAGAAAGGAGCTCAGAAATGGACAGAGGAGAGCCAGAAGGGGGCACGAAAAAGGGTCGACAAATAGGATTAAGCAGAACGCAAAGCCATTTTACTCATATGTGAGGAATAAGACAATGATAAGGGAGAAGGTAGGGTCGATGAGGATAGCGTAGGGAACTTGTGCGTGGAGTCTGAGCAGATAGGTGAAGTCCTAAATTAGTATATTGCTTCAGTTTTCTCGAAGGAAAGGGACCATTGAGGAGCTTTGAGGATCTGGGATGTAGGCTTTACATGATCAAGATTGATGAAGTTTATGTCCCAAACACTTTGGAAAACATTAAGATTGATAAGTCCCCAGGCTCAGACCAGATTTATCCTAGGCTTCTCTAGGAAACGGGAAAGGAGGTTGTTAAGCCACTGTCGAAGATCTTTGCCTCCTCACTCTCCACGGGTGTCATACCGGAGGATATGAAGGAAGAAAATGATGCTTCTCTTTTCAAGAAGACTAATCAGCAAATCACAGGTAATGACAGATCAGTCAGTCTTACGTCTGTGGTTAGCAAATCTTTGGAAAGAATTCTGAGGGATAGGCTCTTTGACTATTTGGCAAAACATAGCGTGATTAAAGACAGTCAGCATGGCTTTGTGAGGAGTAGATCATTCTTCACGAATCTTGTTGTGATCTTTCAGGCGGTGACAAGACAGGTTGATGAAGGTCGAGCAGTGGATGTGGTGCATATAGACTTGAGCCAGGCATTTGATAATGTTCCCCAAGACAGGCTCTTTTATAGCGTCAGGATGTATGGGATACAGGGAGATTTGGCTACCTGGATTCAGAATTGGTTGAATGACAGAAGGTAGAGAATGGTTGTAAATTGAAAGTATTCTGCCTGAAGGTCAGTGTTGAGTGTGGTCCGCAGGTCTCTGTTCTTGGGCCTCTGCTCTTTGTAGTTTTTTTATAAAAGACATGGAGGAGGAGGTGGAGGGGTGGGTTTGTACATTTGCAGATGACACAAAGTTTGCAAATGTTGTCGATAGTATCGAGGGCTATTGCAGTCTGCAGTGCGACATAGACATGAAATTGCAGATGGTGTTCAACGTGGATAAATGCGAAGTGATGCATTTTGGAAGTTCGAACTCGAATGCTGAATATAGAATTAAAGACGGGATTCTTGAGAGTCTGGAGGAACAGAGGAATCTGGGTGTGCAAGTACATAGATCCCTCAATGTTACCGCCCAGGTGGATAGGGTTGTTAAGAACGCATACGGTGTTTTGACTTTCTTTAACATGGAGATTAGAGCTTAAAAGCCGTGAGGTTTGCTACGTCTCTAGCAGTCCTGGTGAGACCACACTTGGAAGATTGCGTCCAGTTCTGATCGTCCTATTATAGACAGGATACAGAGGCTTTGGAGAGGGTGCAAAGAAGGTTTACCAGGATGCTTCCTGGACTGGAGGGCTTGCATTAGGAAGAAAGTTTTAAAAAGCTCACCCTTATTTTTCTCTGGAGTGAAGGAGGAAGAGAGGTGACCTGTATGAGGTCGACAAGATAATGAGAGGAATAGATAGAGTCAATAGTCACAGACTTTTCCACGGGGCACGGATTGATGGATACGAGGGGTCACAGTTTTAAGATATTCGGGGAAAGGTGTCGAGGAGACGTCAGAGGCAGGTTCTTTCTGCAGAGAGTTGTGAATGCACGGAATGCGTTGTCAGCGGTAGTGGTGGTAGCAGAGTCATTAGGGACATTGAAGCGACTGCTGAACAGGCACATGGATAGCAGTGAGTTGAGGGTGAGTAGGTTACGTTATTATATTTTCTATGTAAACCTCGGCACAACATCGTGGGCCAAAGGACCTGTTTTGTGTTGTACGTTTATATGTTCTATGTTCTTTGTAGGCTTTTGTTTTTCTTTTATCAATCACATCTGAACCTGATTTAAGGTTTATGTGTTATGATCAAAATTACTTTCTGCCGGCAACTGCACACACCGGATTCTAAAGTTTTTTTTGCATTAATCTGAGTGAAACACTTGATTTTAAAAAATAAAAAGTAATATCTATTAATAAGACACTTGCAGGTATTCGATTATTCTAATTACCAGCGGGAAATACAGGAGGAAATACGTTGGGGGAGCACGAATACTGTAAAAGGAGTGTCGGGTTTGTAATAGTATGGGTTTATACATCTCAAAACGTAACATTGGACTGCACCTTTCTAAGGGCCTGTACGTGAAGGAATTTGTTTATTGTGTTCCATAAAACATTTTAAATCAATGTTAACATTGCCTTAGCAGTTCAGTGGCAAATTTCAGCCCGCTTCTTGGAAATAAGGCAGGCAGGTGGCAGTGGTGGTAGTAGTGGATCACTTTGGGAATAATGGGTATAATGTTAACAGTTGTAAATAAAACTATAGGAAACGATAATTCTTTTCTACATGTTAACATTCTAAACTGAGGCAAGACAATTTTTGATGTTTTAGACAGGAATCTCCAAAAGATATTGTGGAGACTGTTCGCAATTATTCGGACATCTGGCATTTAATATACTTTCATCACCGACATAACCACAAGTGAGGTGCTGAAAGACTGGATTTGGCTAAATTTGTGCCTTCTTAAAGAGGAAATATGTTTTGTGCATGAATAAATGCAACAAGTAAATAAAGAAATATGCAGACACATTTGTACATTCATCGAAGGCAAACAATGATTTAACCGAAGAACATTTATTTTCCTCTCAGAAGATGGAGGGAAAGACTAACATACATTTATAAAATAGTTAATCCAGAGGATTATTTAACACTTCTGCAGGTTGACTTGCATTAAAATGTTTTTTTTAAAGAAGACTGCCAATGTGGCAATTTTTTGCATTATTATCTTCCTGATTAGAAGATTACTCATAAATCATAATTGTCTATCATAAGTTCAATTTTCGATTTCCAAATTGATCAGCGCTCAGTACATTTTAAATTACACTGAACACTTGGCTTTACACCAAGAAATCCTGGCTCCTTACAATTCTGCTGAGCGTTGTCAGGTTTGCCAAGAGCATTGTGGATTCCTGTTCATTAAAATGAAAAAAGGACCTTTGTGCTCATAATTTCTTCAAACGTCAAGTTTTGTTCTGGAATATACAGATTTTTCAATTAGATGTGAATAAAAATTGTTCATTTACTTGATCTCTTGCACAATCACACAGCCTGTGTATTTGTTTAATCACCTTGAAAGGCTAAACTAACTGTAAGTATCAATGGCTGAGCAGTGCATCAATTCTTCAGATATAACAAATCGCATTGATTGCCAGAAATCACCAGTGTTTAAGAGCAAAAACTGAAAATTGCAGTGGGTTTTGTTGGATGGTATATTGGGATCTTACAATATTCAACTTTGGCAAAATTCCAACTCATTGCAATAATAGATTACTTATTTGATTCCAATTCCAGACGACGGCTATTTATTTCAGGACAAGTAAACTGCCTGCAGCAGCCATTATATTAGCTCATCCTTGTTATTTCAAAATAGAAATGCAATTTGTTATTTACTCAAAATATAACTAATTAACCGTACACTTTGGATTCCTTTTTTTGTGAGAGTACTGAGTGAGGATTCCAAGATTTTAGTATTGCTTACTCACAAAACTGACCAAACTGAAACCTTGGTGGAACACCCCTTGGGAGCATTACGCGTTTATCTTGTTTATTTACCTATTTCTTCACGTATGGGAGTATGTACAGGAATATCTGATCATTCGTGATGTGGTATCAAAAACAAGTAGTGTATCGCATTTTCACAATACAAAAGATCATCACTGCTAAACAATTTTTGTGTCTTACATTTTGCAAAAGTGAATTTGAGAATTTGTTGATTACTGCAATGAATCGTTCAACCAGTATAGGTAAATGTGATTTTATTTGGCATTTAATTTCTCATTTTGTTCACTGTTTCCTTGGAACAGCAAACTTTCAGCTCAATAGGTTGATCCATCTGTTTGTTTATCTTCTTTTATACACATTCATCAACGTAGTTGCACTTCTGCCATTATTCTGTGGCCATTGGAGCAGCACCGCGAACTTGGTCGACTCTGTATCAATTGGTTATTTGCAAATTCTGGTATTTCTTTCAAAGTTGAAGTGAAATGATACCGCCAATACTCATCATTTCCTCATTTTTCCTAAAAATGCTTCAGTGCTGACAAAATTGAGATCACATATTATCTTTCGCAGTTTCATAGTTAATGGGTCATTTCTGTAGATAAACCTCACTGCCTGTGGTTCATCGTGATTGCAAAGTAGAAGTAGAAATTATGTGACAAAAATCTCTATTATTTTCGGTATGGAAGTTAAACTGTCACCCCGGAGGAAGTGAAATATGACAAGACTATTTCCAATGACTGGCTCATCTCATGGCTCAAGCCTTCAAGGGAGGTTACAGTGTTTGCGAACTCATATAGGCTATGTTCGTTTCGTATATTAGATAAATCTTATAGCATATCAAAAGGATCACTCACAAAGTGGTAAGTTGTCTAACGTAAGCAAACTTTTAAAACAATGAAAGTCCAAGGCAAGTTTAGAGAGGCAAAAAGACACGCAAACAACATAACAATTGTGCCTTCAGCAATTTACATTTGATCGCTGTGTTACGATATCCATTTAAAATGTTTGTTCATTATGCAAAGAGAAATTAACGAGGTTTCTCTTATATTTATTGCCAAGTAAAATTACCAAATATACATCATAGAAGAGTGAACTCTTGAGTCATGGGACTGACGTGACACTCACTATTCTTGTTTTGTTTGTTCATTAGAATATGAAAGGTCTCACACCATCCATTATCTCTCTGTCTCTTTCCATCTTCCCAAGTCTTCTTCATTTCCTGCCTCTACCTCACAACCTCCTTCACCTCATTCTTAACTGTATAACACATCAACACTGTCTAATCAAATCTATTTTTTTTAACTTTGCCTCTGCCTCTCTTCATTCGTTACTGCTAATCATAGAAACAATACCAAAATTAGTGACACTCTCTCCACATTTTAGTCAGTTTACAGTCTCGCTGACAGATACAATATGATTCTATAAGTGAATTTGTTCTGGGCTCAAATATGTTGAGCCATTATGTTTTGTGACCCAATCACTTCGAAACCATTTCGCTGAGAAATACTGTGAACACACTGCCATTGCCAAACTAGCGTGCATTTAGTAATCAGAAAATGAGGTGAAACTTTTGTTGCCAATTGTGACACACACAATAAAATAGATTTTGGTTTCCAGTATTGAAGGATAATTAAATCCCTTTCTTCTGCACCCTCGCACAAAGTAGCTGACCTTCACGTAGAAAAACGTAATAGTTTTGACATCATTACCTTCTTTGCAATTCTTCAAATCTGAAGGATCAGAATGGAAACAATTAAAACACCTTTTTTTAGAATGTACATAGATTACAAACTAAGACAGAAAAGATCGATTTCCAATTCAGTCAGAATTCAGAGCAAACGCAAAACTTTCAAGTCAGTGAACAGATTCAAAAAATATGGACAGCGGTGACACCTGAAGTTTTAACTTCTCCGGCTACTGATGCGACCTGTCTTGCTGTGCGCTTCCAGCTTCCTTCTTGTAGATTAGATTCAAGGAACGACGTGTCCAAGAAGCGGGGAGAAACATGTCATTATTGAATTTGTTATGAACGAGAACAAACAACTTCAAAACATCTTACGAATGCTGCGTAGACCCTATCGTTTTCTTATTTTAAATGGAGATGTGAAGTTTACATTCCAGATCCGATGTGTCTGACAAACATCTCGACTTTCTGAAGAACGCAATTTTTTTTTTCAGCAAAATGGTCAAATACGAAAAATCGAAAGAGGAATTTCGAATAGCTTAACATTTGCAAAACTTTACTGTTTATGAGATGTAGTATCTATTGCTAATTAAATGTTCCAATCGACTAAAATTTAAGAAATACACTCCTTTGCACCATATATTCTTGCATGTATTTCTCCAATCTAGGAGGTAACAACATGAAGAGAGATTGCAGAGAAAGCTAGGAATTGTTTACTGAAGCTTTCACCTCTTCTGGGACGGCAAACAGCTTCAGATTGCTACAAATAAAAATAAAGGTAGAACGTCTGGTCTGTGATTGATGGCCACTCTGCTTTCATTTGTCAAATTGTATTTTTTTTAACCTAAAGGCCGCGAATTTTATTTACTTAAGCCGTTTTCAGTAGTTATTTCTGCCTTTACAATTTGTCTACAAAAAAAACAAGAACAGGACAACAAACCTTTGCAAATAGCAGCATCGTCACACATTGCATTGCTATCTTCATGTTATATCTTACAGTGGTGACAAGATGTGACATGTTATTAGTCATTGGCGAAAGTCAGGAAAAAAAAGAAGTTTTCAGGGCCTTTTAGACTTGAACATGCTCTTTCACTTTACTTCTGGTCCTGGTGAGCAACATTAGAGTCTATTTCAAAATAAACTAACCACATTGTTTCTGTACAGTTTTTTTTTTATCGAAATGTTGACATCAATTGGCCTCCTAAAGTGAATTTCTGGAAATTGAAAGTATCAATAATGGGCATCATTATAAACATGGCAGATGACTTTTAAATATCATAGCTTTACCAATCTCCACCACTTCCTCCAGAAGATCATTCTCTGCACACATAGCCTTTGAATGTAAACGTTACCACATTGTTGCCTTTTAAGTCTTTTCCCACCCGTTCTAAACCCATGCCGTCGGGACTGGACTCCCCATACCCAAGGATAAGACTTTGCCTACTTATCCTTTTGAAGTTTTTTTTCATAGGGTTTGGAGAAACAATCTTGCTGGAATTAGTTAGGTAACAAAGTCGCATGGTAGGAATTGATTATGGAGGTTCTGGCGTTGTACTGGTGTGTATGAAGTTAAAGATCACTCAACAGCAGATTATAGTATCACAGGCTAATTTGGAAGCACTTCAAAAAAGCATGATGTTCTCTAATCTGCTGTTGTGTGACATTTGACATTATAGGAATTGATTTGTTTTGTGTCTCCCGGGAAACAATCCTGCGGCAATAAAGCTCGAAGTATTTAGATTTCCTTTCGTTACGTTTAGCATTACCATTTGCAGTGAAAACAAGATTATTTTTTGAATCATTATACGATTCTGAAACATACGAAAAATTTAGGAAATAATCTCTTAAACTTTCAATGCAAATATCGTTTTCAGTTGGGAAGCAGTTATAAATGGAGCAAGACAAAGGCATTGTGTAAGCATTTGTTTGTCACAAAGTCCGAGAAAACTATATTGCCGACATGGAGTTAAAATACAATACATTCTTTCCTGTTAAAATTCCAGGGAAGTCGTGTGTCTGACCACACACAGTTCAGAGAATAAAATCTAGATCTGTGTCTAAGTAAAAAACTCAGTAATACTTCTTGATTTTGACATTGGTCTTCGTGGGCTCGCACTCGAAATGGTTTTTCCTCTTTTTTTCTCCTCTTCTTAATGTCAATATGAAAATATTTAGAACACGGTTAATTCGGCAATATGATTGCATTAATCACAATGTATAACTAATGCAAAATCAACGAACTGCATCTATTATCATGCATCAAATAATTAATTTAGAAATGCATCTCTCCAACTTTTTTCCCTCCATCCCAGAGTACGTGTTTTTAGTTAGTCTTTATGAACGTTTGCTGCGAATCTTTCGTCTTATCATCAGTTTCACTAAAGTATTCGCCATGTCTCATAAAAATGCGATGAAAGCTTATTTTTTATTCTTACCCTCATGTTCTTCTCTCAGACCTTTTGGGAAGAAGGGAATAATCTGCCACAAATTGGAACATAGCTTTTTTTTTATGCAACTTTAAATTGCGTAGCCATTCGTCAGCCAACTATAATATAGTACCAGTCGTTGAGTTACCCTCTAGTTAAGTTTATTCCCGGGCTTAATTCGGTAATGAATCAAGACCATTTAATTCGGTAATGAATCAAGACGTCAGCTAACTGTGACATCACGCCTTCTTTAAAGGGAATTAATGAACCAGGTTGGTCATTCATGTCGTATCCATTACATATTTAGATTTAATTCAAGTTACCCAATGTGCCATGGTGGAAATCACGGGTGGTAGCATTAGTTGATAGAGTCATAGAAATATGCAGCAGGGAAACAGACCTTTTGGTCCAACTTGTCCATATTAATCAGGTATCTTAAATTAATTTGCTCCCCTTTGCTAACAAATTGCACAAATCCCTCTAAATCCCTCCAATCCATAAACACACCCAGATGCCTTTTAAATATTGGCATTTTACTAACCTCCAACACTTCTTCAGGCATCTCATTCCATACTAGGGCCACACTTTGCATGAAAAAGCTGTCATCAGGTGACTTTCAATGATATCCCCTCTCACCTTAAAGCTTGCCCCTTTGTCTGAACACCCTCAAAACAGGTAAAAGACATTGCCTCTTTACATACCATGCTCCTCATGATTAACTAAACACCCATAGGTTTCTGGACTTGTGACCCAGGGTGTTTTCACAGTCACATTTCAATACTTCGATTAAAAAATAAATTACAGGAAATCCATGTGAAGGCAAATATTGTAACATCGTGGACTGGTAACAAACAGGAAAATGGAATACCCAAAACAAAGTTCGCCAGTATTACTGACAATGCCAATTGACATCAAATTTATGTAGATATATGTTAAATTTTATTCCCTGCAGAATAGTAGGAAAACCGCTTAATTATCATTTTAACCATTAAGATGACTGGCATCCACCAAATCAGCAAGAATTGCTAAAAACAAATTGTCTGAAAGCTTGAAGAGAAAATAAAATACCTTAACTGGCGGATGACAAGTGAATGCCAATGAATGTGTTTCTTTCTTACTGTAATATGATTTTACTTTTGCTTTGTCTATGAATGTGCGCAAATCCTTGACTTATCATTTCGGCATATTCAGTACATACGTCAGAATTGGAGTTGTACTGAATTCTAAAAGTTCGTACTGTTTCTGGTTGTACAGAGCTTGGCTCCAATATTCACTGTTTCTCGCTTAAAGTACTTCTCTGCTATTGTTGGTCACCACAACGTTTTTTTATAGCAAACAATTTAATAGACTCAATCACTTGAAAATATCGTCCCCTGTGCTATTTGTTTCAAATGCACAATGTTCATTAGATACCGTAAGTGGAAAGTGTGCCACGAGAAAAGCACAACTGGTCAGAGAGAAGTAGAGTCGTCGAGCATAAGCTCTTCATAATTTGTTCCTGATGAAGGCTAATGCGAGAAGCGACAATTCTGCTGCCCCTTCCGCTGCTGCCAGATTGGCTCAACGTTTCCCGCAGGGCACTTTTTGACTCTGATCTCCGGTATCTACATCCCATTTTCTCCTAGATACTGGAGCTAAACAGGTTGCAGCTTCCAGACAGTCTTTTATTTTAATTGGACAAAATAATTACAAATGGGTGGAGTTAGGCTCTTATAGATCAAGGCCCTTAATTTTGATTTCAGTCCGGATTTTAGCCATTGAAGTTCAGAGATACAGCTGTTTACATGCTACAACCACAAGGTGAGTTCTCCTTCAGCTGCTGGATTGCTTCTTTCAACGTTTCTTGCGATTGGCCTGGAAGGCAGATAGCAGGAAAACGTGTTTTGCTGAATTTTCCTTTGCCAACGTTTATTTAATGCAGTTTTATAGATACAGGTGTAATTAGCACTCAGTTAGTGTTTATTTAGTAAGTATTGCAACTGATTTAGAATTATGCCAACTCTTCTATTTTCTGTTTATGTTTTAACTGTGTGGTCAGGGAAATACGTGTTTTATTCAAATGTTTAGCAATAGACCAAGCGAATTCTATGTGAAAGACAGGACTTTTCACTTGCCTTTAAATGAAGTACAACTTATGATCTACACACAGAACTTGATGTACTTTGATGGAGTGTAGTCTAGCCCGTTTGAAGTTTTATTTGTTTTTAGTAATATTTTAAGCATTTATTTTGTGTATCTGGATCCCCATACTCACAGTTCATAGGCTTACGTGATTATTACTTGTTTCTTTCTCAACAGAGCATTTCATTCGGTGTACCTATTTCTTTCCTCCTCTTCCTTTGTAATTTTTATTTCCATCGCTAAATTGTTTTGTTTTAATGCATTTTATTCACATTTATGTATCACTGGTATTCGTAGCTCTACTCTGCAGTGTTTGGGTAGGAAGAGAATGATCTACCATCTATTCAGATCATTGTGTGGTTATGTGAGCAAGTTCCGTGTTCATTACCAATTACATTGATATATGCAATCTTATGTCGCCGAAAATAATTGCTTAACTTCACAACTCTAAGGGAACCGTTCAGATTAGCTATAAAAAGAAAGTCATGTTTCTATTGCTCACCAGTTTTGAGACGTGGTGAGAGGAAAGCAACAAAGAAAAGTAACAACGACCCGTACTTCTGGCCAAGTGACACCACCGAATGACAGAAAATCCATTCTTTATTTCAACTTCGAATTTTTCTAAATTCTTCTTTATACAAGCCATTTAAATGTTGCATTCATTTACATGTAAATTCTGCTGGAAGCTGCAGATTCGATCCCTCAGCAGTAAGCAATCTTAATTCTACATTTCTGAAAAGGAGGAGAGTGTGCATGTTATGTTTCGAATTTCACTGATGTAGACAAAATGCGCGTTCTGTAACCAGGGGGCTTGCTCCCAGGATATCTCCTTCCGTTTCAAATTCAATATACATCGCAGAAACAGTGGTAGATCATTCAACCTCTTAAGCCTGTTCGACCATTCATAGAGATTGCGATTTAACCCAATGCCTGCGTCTTTGCCTAATCGTTTAATGCAAACACATTAAAACTTTTGATTAATGATGAATTATGTTCCTCAGATTTAAAGTAAACAACTGACTCAGCATGCAGGCATGTTCATAAAATATAGGTCCAAACATCTACCACCCATTTTCAGAAGAATTGTTTCCTATGAACTGTTCTGAACGGCTTGGCCCAACGTCTTCGACTATATTACGTGCTTCGCGGTTTTCGAATCACCAACAAATCGATTGCTTTTTTTTTTGCTTTAATTAACAGTTCTTTTCCTATCAATATCTTTAAGGCTTCAATCAGATAACAACTTAATCTCCGAAATTCTGGAGGAAAAGTGGTCTTTTATGTATAACCTCTGTCCATACCTTCGTCCATGAAGCTCACGTAGTATTCTTGTAAAATACGGTTGTATTCGTTCTTAGGCCAATGTATCAATTCTGCAATGTTATGCAAACGTCTACTTCCAATACCTATACACTATCATAAGTTTTAAGATATGGATCTATAGGATTTCCATTCAAATCTAACTGCACAGTAACGCAAGGATTCCAATCCACCTCATATTTTCTTTTGGTTGTTCCCCAGCTGCATTTGTAATTTGGATAGCTAATTAAGACTGAAATCAGAGAGCTGTCTTTTTTTTTTTACTTAACGACAGATCATTTATGGAAAATAGGGATATAACGTAGATTTTCTAGTTTCGAAGTGAAGACGTTTTTGTTCGATATACTTGCACCACTCAATGTGCTTTGCTTTTTCATTGCTCCTTTCCCAGTTAGACAGTTCAATTGTTTTTGCCAACTCAAGCTCGCGCTAAGCTAATGATCAACGCACATATGTACAGTAAATAAATTATGCTACATATCTGTTACTAATTTCGATTGCTTCAAATCTGCAAAACTATTGTCACTGTCGCAGATAATCCTTCAGCATTCCTTCCTTAATACTGTAATGGGCTAACAACATTGTTTGTTCTAATTCGTTTTTCAAAATTAAATTGCATTATGCATCTCATGTATTTCACATCACATCCCAGAGCATTCACATCCCTCCACTCCCTCAACACCCAGACTATGCTATGGCGATAACCAAGACTTTTCTTTTATTTTGTAAGGATTGAAGAAGAAAACATAATTCGAATCAGGAACGACTGTTGTTGACATTGGTGTAGCTTTGGTCATCATATCGTTTGTTATGTTTAGTTTTGTCCATGCTTAGTCCCGTTCATCTTGAAATCAAGCCAATCATTATCAGTATGACATTTTAGTTGTTTTAAATAAGATATCAGTAGCTTTATCGTGCTGTGCAAAGTAGGAAAACTTAGTATTTATATTCTGTTTGTTCACTGTGGGGTTTTATTTTTTGGTAAGGCATCCTTTCGCACTTGACATTCCAAGTATAAGAAAAAGAGAAATTCGGCTTTTAATTTGTTAAGTAACGTGGATAAAACATGAATATGATTTAAGAAAATCTCAGCTGAAGTACAGATACGTGTTTAGCAAGAAGGATTTAGTGTATGACAGGCAGTCGTACCAGTTCTAATAATGGTTAGTGTATTTTGATAATTTGTCAATTAGTATAAAATAAAATTTACGTTTTAAATTAGATGATGATGAATATAGCCGCCGATGTGATCAATTGATTTAATATTAGAACATTTGTATGAAATAGTTTGAAAGATACGAACCATTGTCGTTCAATCCTTCTATTGATCTCCGGTGTCTTTGCTCCAGTTCTGTTGAAGACAAATACTATGTAAACAGATTGTGGAACACTTTATTCTGTTTGAAATGGAACAACTAAAGTCAACTACTTTCAAGTCTGTATCAAAATGGCATTGAAGCAAATATGAATCTATACCTCGGTTTTCCAGAAACAAACCTGGCAGCAAGAAATCTTCTGACGAATCGCAATTGAATAGTACTATTCCAAGTGAATAATTGTAAAGTCTCTGGCGTGGATGGAAACGCTTTGCATTTTTTTAAATAAGGAAACGAAATAGTAGAGGCATCACTGGAGAAAACGGAAAAATCATATTGTGAATCGGTTCATTATTTCTGTAGGAAATATTTATGAACGAGTCAGATAAGTTCTTGAATGTCAAGAAGATCAAGGGTTAAGGGGAGAAGGCAAGAGAATGGGGATGAAAAATGTATCAGCCATGATTGAATGGCAGAGCAGACTCGATTGGCTGAATAGCCTAATTTCAGCTCCGATGTCTTATGGTCTTATACAGTATAGTAAACTTTGACACGAAGAAGGCAATGTATGCACAGTGCTATTGCATCAGCTATTTTGATGTTCTTTCGAAGAGAACAGAGGACTTCCTCGAGAAGGGTAGATGGTTGAAAGAAAATTCACATCATATTAAAATATGAACACATCACATTTTAGGGTCCATTGAAGTAGAAGTTCATTGTCAATCATCCTGATCCATTGTTCAGCAAATAGTCAGCAGAAAAAACATAACACTCTTGTCCAAATATATTGTTACTTCTCAAAAAGGTGTTCGTGCTGTAGAGTAATGGAACAAGTAGTACAACTCGCATACATGAGACAGGTTAGAGAATAAAAAAAATACATAAACGATATATACAGTAAAGGATTGCCTCGCTGTGTTTGTAAACCATGCAGCTTCATGAAAATTAATCCAGGCACATATAATAATCCACACATGGAGAGAATATCGCTGCCCACACAAGATATATACTACAAACACTTGCAGACGCAAAAGCACGCTCAAACTGCATGGATGAAAATATATCTTTTTCCCTGCCTCCCTCTATGATTGCCATAATGATGCAACTACACTGACAGAAGATGGATTTTTTTTTTTGGTAATGCACTTCCTAAAGTTGCCCCAGGAACAATGTTTATCAGCATTTATAAAATATTGTATCCATAATTTCTAATGTGTAAAACTGTACGAAAATGCTAATTCAAACGCAAAATAAAATGTTATGTTCCATATGTAATTAGAATATCGTATGATGAAAGAAAAAATAATAATGATATATATTTCATTTCTCTCAAACAAAATTCGATCATGCAATTCCAGCTTGGAGCTTTCTTTTACTTGAAACGATTATTAATCAATCACCCTTTAAGAAACTGATATCCAGGAACTCTCAATAAAATAAATTACTGTTCCTAACGCTATAGGAAGATTTGTACGTCTTCACTTCAATCCATGCCCCTGTTTATTGCTGCACCTTCTCGTGAATAACATGTGAGATGACATTTTCCCGAAGTGAATCCGCATAGCCTGAAACATCTCAATCAAATCGAGTCTAAATCATTGTGTCAGAATAACACAGTCGGTGCATTTTTTATGAGTCAAGCATTCATAATGGGAGATATAGTAAAAGATAGTGCATTTTGAATTTGATTTTGATTATAATGTTGCACATACTTAAATCGAAAAATATAGGAGGACAATGAAAATTGCATAAAGTCATCATGCAACGTGCCATCGCAGGTATAGGTGCATATGTATGGAGTATTCAGAACAAGAAAGAAGCAAAGATCAAAGCTAAAGGTTGCACCCTGTAGTGGCCGTAAATACAGCGTTCAAAACATGAAATAAGATTATAAATAGTAATTTGACGAAGCTCTTAGGGGTAAGTATGAAATAAGTAATAAAGCTAACAGTCCAATTATTGCAGACTTTCTTCAGTGCTTAGTCACTTTGTGGACACACTTCTAATGGATCAGCTCGAGTCAGCATTGAGGCCACGCTGAGCGGACAGACGTTCAAGTACCACTACAACACAACCACGTCAACCAAAGAGACAGTCACGCTAAAAAACTGTGATAACAAAATGCCAGGCTGAGATTCCGACACGCTAAACTGAAGGAATGCCATGCTAGGCCAAGAGTACACCACGCTGAGCTGTGAATCGGATATGACAGGTCGAAAGCCTGTAAGGCTGGTCCAGAAGGGCACCACACTAGTATGGGCGTACCCCGAAACATGAAGCCGTGAGTCTGTGGCTGGAAGAAGAAAGCAGAGAGGTTAAGAAAATTAAACACAAAAAGACAAGTCGCAAGGGGGGAAAACGAAAAGGAAAGGACAGAGCAAGCAGACACCAAATGAAACGTCCTCTTCTGCCGCCACCTTGTTTGTATACATTCTCTGACAGTTTGTCCAACGTTTCCTCATAGCTCAGACTCTCCAGTTGCAATAGGTTTCTTTAAAGCAATCATGGCAACTGCATACCATTTTCTATGAAGACTCGAACACAATTGATAAGTGGGTGGATTAGTTTACGTAACGTGACATAAATCATTGCCAGAAAATTGCACGTTAAAGGAAATAACAATTCGAAAGAATTCAGCATTAGGCTTTAAACGTTTATATACGTAAGAAAAGAAAACTGGTCTTACTGCTTCTTTGGACTATTGTCAGAGAAATCCGATAGCAGTTACAACCATTCTCTCAAACCGCAGTTTCAAGGACCAATGTTGATAAATTTGATCTCATTTCTGTTATTTTACTCAAAATTTAGATTTTTTTTTGTCACTGAACGCGACGACTGACTCGAATTACAAACAAGAAAATAATTTTAAATGAATTTGAAAAGAAGAGAACAGAATTCTACTCATAACACCAAAGCATTCTGAAGTCTAACTTGGTAGAAGGGAATGATTTTGAAGGGATAGTGATGTGCGTGGCGAGGATTATTGTATAATATAGGGATGATAATTTAAATTGTAATTTTAGAAAGTGAACTTAATTTGTATGAATGTAATAGATACAAAGGAAGTCTCTGTTTACTCTAAACATACTTTGAGTCTCTGAAGCAAAATTCCGACCATATCCTTCTGCAATCATATCATTTTGTGTAAAATTACAACTCATAAATTATTAAAACTGTCGAAAAAAAGTATCTCCCATTAATGCATACAGCACTCTATTAACAGAAAAAAAATCGATTTATAAGCAGGAAAGCTTATCAACTCATTTCTGGATTTCTGTGAGCTAATAAAAGTTGTGATTGTGCATTGGCAACCAACGGAAAACAGGATGATTTTCACATTATCAGAAAATAAAGCGTCATTCCCATATACAGGACGTTATTTTCAAGGAAGATATATCAAACATAATAACAAAGTACATCATAAATGTTTAATTGTGATTTTCCATTTGCTGTAAGTATATATCGTTGTTTTAATTTTAGATTTTTACATCTTTCGACGCTGGAATAAAATTCAAACAAGCATTTCATCCTGTTACTGTCTCCTGATACAATGTTAAAGTCTTGCTTGTTTGTTTGTTTGCTAATTTTCTTGCCCAATATGCTAAGTCATGTTCTAACACGATGTAGTTCAATGATGAATTCCTGGAAAGCTGATATTCTCCACTGTCAGTTAAGTGCATTACATTGGGTTCTAAAAGACTGCATAATGTCATGGGTGTTGGGAAAAAAACTTGGTTTCACAAATTTATACTCCAGTACATGCAGACCAGAAATCGCTCACACTTTCCCATTCCTAATAATTGAAGCATGGACAAAAATGTTTCAGGGCTTCAAATTCTCAATGATTAGATTAAACAGTGCACACTACATACCCATCAGATTCTGTGATTCTATGTTACAAGTTGGCAACAGAACTAATGAAACAGAAGCAACTGAGTGCCTTCCAAATAAGTGGAAATCTTCCTGCTGCCGGTGTACCCACACAGTATCTTCATTGTCTTTCGGTCTTGTACATAAATATCGATATAACTTGGCAATACTTTCTTTAAATTTCTTCAATTTGCTCACTTCAACTGCAAACTTTTGAAAAGATCAGTGCTAAGTAAAAGTTAATGTGGCTACGTGATTGAATTCGACCAATACAATGCTTTCCTAAATTGATCATACAATGGACATTTGAAATACCTTCATCATCTTCAAAAGAAATTTGTCATAGTGGCATCAGCGCCTTCTAAATTGTTTTAGTCATTGTCACAGGATCGCAGTTGCATTTTTAAGAATTTGCTTGCACATTGGCTAACATTTGTTTAACTTTGTTTTCTTTGCGAAACAATACTCTTCAAAGTTACCAAAAAAATCATATCTAAATTAATCTATATTTTGAGTAGAGACTGACCTGCATGGAAGATTATTCCACAACGTAACAATTGCAAAGTGAATCTGTTCAAAAGAGCTTTTTTGTTAGAAGAAGTTGACTGCACTATTTTATAATAGCAACATTTACTACAACTGTTGCCTATTGCATTCATTACACTACTATATGCTCAATTGCTGAATAGCTTGCAGTTATAATCTTTGGAATTCGCTCCATTGAAAAACAAAATCAATTTTTCTAACTCATAAACTTGATTTTATTTTACATCACTTTTCTTTTAGTTTATTAACATGCATTGATAACCCAGTAAGCGCGTGGAGTTTGTATTGCATTTATTTTATTAAAAAATTCAATGTCTTTTTTGTAATCCACGTGAAGCCACCAATCTTGACAATGTCTCTGGTTCTGAGTGTTCCTTCGTTAGCGCGTTTTAAGGAAATCTGCAGCTCAAGTTGAGATTCTGGGGGTAGGTTTTCTCACGAATTTAGAAGATTCGTTTAGAGACATTTCGACACCATAATAGGCAAACTCCGCAATGAACCACTGCTCAAACAGTGGTTTATGTGCTGACGTTTCCTTGGATTGGTGATGTAATTTCTTCTTCTCGTGATTTCATTACCTATGACGATGTCATTTCCTGTGCTTTTACTCCAAGTCTGGCAAATGGTGTCCAAATGGATGGGTTGTTCATGGAGTTCCATTTGCGGTGCCATACTTCTAGGAAATCTCGTGCGAGATTCTGTTTTACTTGTCCTCTGATGGATACGTTGTCCCAGTCGAAGCAGTGTTTTTTTCTCATCTGTATTTAAGAATACTAGCGATTATGAGTTATATATTTTTGTGGCAAGTTGTTGTCCATGTATACTGATGGCTAGTTTTGTGCCTGTTTGTCCAATTAAGTGTTTGTTACAATTCTTGCAAGGTATTTGTAAATGAGGTTTGCTTCATGTTTGTCACTGACAATTATGCAAATAACTATCACTCTTTTTGGTGGAATATCAATGCGTTGCTTATCGAAGTACTGTCCTAAATCTCGACATCTTTTCATTATTCCATGAAATCGATTAACATTACATCATTCAAAGATTTTTAGAACTGCATCTTTAATTTTTACTTCTGGAAGATGATTCCAGAACAGGTTGAGCATTCTTTTGTTAATATTCTGTATACAAGGAGAAAAAATGACTTCTAATTCCATTATATGAACTATTATATGCATCTGACCGAATTCCAGTTTGTATTGGTCATCAAATTCAGTGATTGTTTCGCTGGACAGCACCTCTATCTCAGCGTGCTGGCATGCACCAACGAAGTTCGGTCCAAGTTGAAGCTGGACAAACTCAGCTTCTGCTTCGGGACTCAAAACTCTCTAGACTTTTCATCAAGTGGAACAACTTGATATGTTTCGGGCGATGGGCCAAGAAGTGGTAAGTGGAGTTTAAATTAGATAAACGTGAGGAACAACATTTTGATAGAGCAATTCTGGGCAGTGTATATAGTTATTTTTTACAGTGACGGGACATGCTACACACCCGTTGGAATAAGTCCATACCGACAAGAACTTGATTCCAAATTTGACATACCTGCCTGCTCACACATTTCACTACACACGTTTCCTATTCAAGTGTTGTCTAAATGTCTTTTACGCGTTGCAATCGTATCCACATAATTTCACATGAGAAATACTACGTCAAAAATTGCGCCTCATTTCTTTTATAAACCTCTGTCCTCTCGCCGTCATAGGGTGCCCCTAACCTTGAAATCCCGCAGGCGAGGCAAAGGAGAACTATCATTGGCTCTATCCGTGCCTCCCATTGTGTGATAAGCTTCGTTCAGATCTCTGCTCAACCTCTGCCCCTTTGTAAAAACTCTCAGCTACCCCCCCAACATTCCTTTATTATTCAGTTGTCCGAAATGCGAAACCATCCTGGAAAACCCTTTCTGAACCCTCTCTAGCTTAATAACATCCTCCCTACAACTGGGCGAACAGAACTGATTATATCAAGCCTTAATGCAGCCTCTCCAACCGGAGACGAAGGGATTGGGAATATGGGATGGCGTTTTTTCAAGGGGCAGGGTGACAGGCCGCCTACTTATGGAACGTTTCAGAGAACACCTCTGGGACACCTCCTCCGCCCTTGAGCCCTGCCCCTCCAATCGCCACCAGGACAGAACCTAACCTGCAATCTTCTTCCTGACCTCTCCGCCCCCACCCCCATTCCGGCCTATCACCTTCACCTTATCACCCTCACCTTAACCTCCTTCCACCTATCGCATTTCCAACTTCCATTCCCCAGTCCTTCCTCCCTACCTTTTATCTTAGCCTGCTGGGCACATTTTCCTCATTCCTGAAGAAGGGCTCATTCCCGAAACGTCGATTCTCCTGCTCCTTGGTTGCTGCCTGACCTGCTGCGCTTTTCCACAACACTTTTTCAGCTCTGATCTCCAGCATCTGCAGTCCTCATTTTCTCCTAGAAGATTATGTCTCAGCTCCCGAATACATAACTGGAAAAAAATCAGTCTATTCTTAATTGGCCAAATTCTTTCGAAAGTAAAGCTGTGTTGAATACTGTCTTTAGTTTCGAGAGTCCAGCAATTTTATCAATATAATGACGAGAACTAATTACTGACGAACGAGGATTACCTGCAATACGAACTGCAAAGTAAAAGTGTAATTTACCAACAGAAAACCGTATGCCTGAAATGTCCAAGGCTGAGTTGTTTGCATATGTAAAATTAATGCCACTAACACTTTTTTCTCCATTGCCTGTGATTTCTCTTGCATTGATATTGAAAACTGCCTTTCAAAGCCATGCTGTGCCATTTAGATTTTAATATATGCACATTACTCAGAACTGCAGGAATAAAATTGTGCTTCGAATCATTCAGACAAGATCGAGCAACATCAATCGCATAACATTTGTGTTTTCAAAAGTGGCTTCCAAAAGTTACATTGTTTTTAGATCTATTATTTACAAGATATGCAAAGTTTGAAATTATCGCAAGGAGCAGCAGCATATGTATGTATTCGCCTTTAGATGACTGAGTTGACCACATTTGCTTCTGGCCAACATAAATCTAACGTTCCAGCACACAAATAACATGTAAATAAATAAAAGCACTCATAATATTTTTCGTTGCTTTATGAATCTACAGGTAATAGAGAAATGTAACAATAGTAATTCTACGTATTCAATACCTCAAAATCTGTTGCATTGTAAATCAGTTTTCATAATCAGCATGGTATGCTTATAATTTCAAGTCATGTTAAGGTTCACGTGAGCCATTCTACAAATCTGACCAGATGGTTAATTAATAGAAAATACTTGAATGAAAGTAAACGAACACAAATAGCTATTAGATTCGTTGCTAGGCATTCTATATCAAAGAGAGAACCAGACAGATAACGGAGAGAGAGAGAAAGAAAGAGAGACGGAGAGAAAGGGTGATAAAAACAGAAAGAGCATGAGGGGATGTCAAAGGAACGACACAATGTTCTTGTAAAAAGACATGATGAAAAGGAAATAACCAACTGACAAATTGCAACAGAGTCCTCACAGAAAATAAAAGATCTGTCGAATTGCAGATAATATAAAGGTGGAAGCCAATATCTTTGTCATGGTATTGTTGGAAAGTCGACAGAATGTAAACATACTAATCGATAACAAGAATGGATGCGTCAAAAACTGAACAGGCGAACGTGAGATAAAAAATAGATATTGGAATCACAATTGGAAGAATATCAAAATCCTGATGAACGCATGGAAAATTGCTGATGATGTCATCAATTTACTGCTGTCAGAACTGTGAGAGGCAGAGCGAGTCAGACTCAAACATAGTCGTTGTCCCCATGCTCCACGCGGAAACAAGTACAAGCAAGACACAAGCTAATAAGATTGCTTTGCAATTCAGAAACAAACCAAAATTGAAGAGTGAGGACCTATGACGCTGCTCTCTTTTGTCAAATTCAAAACAATGGTGACTCCTCCACCTGTAAAAATGCAGAACTGAGTGTTGGATGTTTGTTGACTCTTCTTTACGATTTGTCGTTGAAGAATTGATATAACATATTATTGTGTAAGGTAAAAACCATGACTGCAGATGCTAGAAACCAGATTCTGGATTAGTGGTGCTGGAAGAGCACAGCAGTTCAGGCAGCATCCAAGGAGCTTCGAAATCGACGTTTCGGGCAAAAGTCATGAAGGGCTTTTGCCCAAAACGTCGATTTCGAAGCTCCTTGGATGCTGCCTGAACCGCTATGCTCTTTCAGCACCACTAATCCAGAATATTATTGTATAACACATTTCAAATTGTACTTTTACTACAGGCAGTGTTGCTTGATAAGTAATTGCAACAAGCAGGGTGCAAAACCGCACGAATTTCTTCAAGTTCCGATATGTCACTGGGCATTTTTCGGCAACAGAAGCGACAAAAGTTCGAATACTAGGCAGTTAAAGACATGCATCTGTCAACCCAAAATTGAACAAAATATCTGCATTGCACAGAATATCCCACGTTTGGTATTCATCGGTATTTGGAATTATAAAAGAAAAGTAAATCCATTTAACCCCTTGTAGCCTAGACTTCTAAAAGTCTAAACTGTGGATAAATACCGCCTTTGATGTCAGATCATAAGCATGACTGACCAGGACCGTTACTGATTTTTTTTTTCATTTAATTCTCAATGATGGTTATGTTTCACAGTAACCTCTGTCATCCATGCATGATGAAGTGAATATAGCAAACAGTGAATTCAAAATACGGGAACAGAAATACTTTCAATGACACGTGCACAATAAGAAAGGCAACACTTTCCTTAACTTAATTCAACATCACAGGAATTCTGCCTCTGTATTCCGTGGACCTCGTTTATATCTTGATTAATCAAAATCTTAAATATTCAGCAGGCGTACAGGAAATACACACTTAGATTTCAATATGGTATGAGCAAAGCTCTCAACGACACCTTGGCTTAAAAAAAAACAAATAACGTACACGAAATATGCGTCTAGCCAGCATAATCAATATTTATTTTACATACCTAACCTGCCCAGATGTAGATGACAGTCTATTTCTTTGTGGTGGGTCTGCAGTCAAATGTTCACCAGGCCAAATGACGATGTTAGATTGCATTTCTTAAAGGCCATAATGAAATCAGATAGATTTTCAGATAACCAGGAAAGCTTACCTATTTGTTAGTAAGAACTTAATCACAGAACTATTTGTTTGAATTCAAATTGTAAACACAGCCCTCATAAGTTTTCAGTACAGATCTCCATAACATTGCCGGACTTTTGGCTTAATATTCCTGTAATAATAATATTAAGCTGTCCATCCAGCATACTTCACCTGCAGCGCTTCTTGCCAAATTAATCCACTTACCATGCAGATAAAGACAAGATAAGCGTTCTAATGGGAACCTCTCTTAAAGAAACATGGCCTTGTTTTAGAGGTACATTGCTTCTAATCATCGAACAATATATTCATAATCAAACGAGCAAAAGTGTCATAAGTATTCCTGATTATACTGGGGGATATACAGTGCAATCGTTCTAAATGAACATTTTGGCATAAATATGGAACTAATTTCGAAAGAGAATTCAAAGTATTTCTCAGGACAAAGGTAGAAAAGTAATTATGTTGATTCAAGGAACTCTAAAAATAGCATTAGCATATTCTGTAAAATGAAGGATTAAAATTCTGCTCTCTTTTCATTATTTCGAAGGCATATGATAGATAGTTATCATGTCAGGCCGACAGATACTCATGTCTTGCTTTTTGTGGACACGGAATGATAACAACAAATCAATGTCAAATCATCCTTAACATTGTTCCAAAATAAACAATATCAGTGAGTGACACTTAGGAGACAACGACACAATGCTGATGCTGATGAAGATAATTCAGTCTTGTTCTAGAACATAGAACATTACAGCTCAGGACAGGCCCTTTAGCCCTCGACATTGCACCAGCCTATGGAAGCAACCTGAAGCCCATCTAATCGACACTATTCCAATCTCATCCACATGAATAACCAATGACCATTTAAATGCCCTTAAAGTTGGCGAATTGACTATTGAGGCAGGCAGTGCATTCCATGTTCCTACTCCTCTCAGAACAAAGAAATTACGTCTGACATCTGGCCTATATCTATCACCCCTCAATTTAAAGCCATGTGCACTCGTGCTACCCATCGCCAACCAAGGCCAAAGGCTCGCACTTATCCAACCTGTCGCACCCTCTGATTATCTTATATGTCTCAATTAGTTCGCCTTTCAACATTTTCTTCTTGGATGAAAACGAAAACCCCATGCGGTTCCTCAGCGATTCTTGTAAGATCTTACCTCCATACCAGGCAACATCCTCGTTAATCCCCTCTGAACCCTTTCCAATGCTTTCCTTGCGATAATGCGATGACTAAAACTGTCAGCAATCCTCCAAATGTGGCCGAACCAGAGTTTTGTACAATTGCAGCATGATCTCATTGTTCCAAAACTCTACCCCTCTACCAATAAAAGATAAAACACAGTATTCCTTCTTAACAAACTTTTTTTTTTAATCGGGTGGCAAATTACAATGATCTATATACCTGGACACCGAGATCTTTCTGCTCATCTGCACTACCAAAAAAATTCCTATGAACCCAGCACTCTGTATTCCTGTTACTCTGTTCAAAGTGAATCACATCTCACTTTTCCGCCTTAAACTCTACTTTGTATCCCACAGCCAAATTCTGCAGCTTATCTATGTCTCCTTCTAACCTCCAACATTCTTCATCACTATCCACTGCTCTGCTGACCATAGTGTTATCCGCAAATGTACTAACCCATCCTTCATCCCATTATCCGGATCATTTGTATAAATGACAAACAACAGTGCACCCAAAACATATCCTTGCGGTAGCCCACTAGTAACTAAACTCCAGGATGAATATTTCCCGTTAAATACCAGATTCTGTCTTTGCTCAGCTAGCCAATTCTGATCAAGATCGCTAGATCACACTCGATCCCATGGCTACGTATTTTTGTGCGATTGCCTACCGTGGGGAAACTTATTAATCGCCTTAGTGACATCCATATACAGCACGTCAACCGCTTTATCTTCATCCACCTTCTCAAACAACTCGATAACATTTGTGAGGAATGAACTACCCTTTACGAAACCATATTGACCATCACTGATCAACTTATTCCTCTGTAAGTGATTAGAAATCCAATCTCTTGTAGCTCTTTGCAGTACTTTAACCACAACCAACAAAGGCTCACAAGTCTATAATTTCCAAAGTTATCTCTTCTCCCCTTGTTGAACAAGGGAACAATATTTGGTATTCTCCAGTCTTCTGGCACTGTTCCTGCAGCCAATGACGACATAAAGAACTTATTGGATTAAATGGTATAAAAATATTTACAGTCACCAAAGATTGAGGATGACCAACTATTGTTTGTCTCTATGTGAACACGTATTGGTCAGGGTTTATAATACCACGTTTTTCCACTGTACATTTCTGCCACAAAAAGTACAAAAAAGTTGCTTCATTCAATTCTGATTATTCTGATTATTTTAAATCCTCACCAGTAGTTTGTCCGCTTGCAGAGCGTATGCACACACACACACACACACATGCACACTCATACACAAATGCGCATACAGGAGATCGTTCATTTGGAGGCAATTAGGGAATGACAAGGAAATCCTTGCAAGTGACTTTTTTTAATCAATTTTCAGAATTTGTGAATTAATTGAAGTGACGAATTGGTAAGCTTATTATGTATTGTCCTCTCTTAATAATTGCAAATTAAGGTATTTTAAACAAACGTTGAGATGACACAACATCACTCACTGGAGTACTCACCGACATCACCCAAGGAAACACTGCTGACCAGCAAATGACAATGTGATGGTGCCAATTTTTTCTTCTGAATTTGACAAGCTTGGCAGTGTGTTTTTCTAAACATGGAAAGGAGCAATGCAATACTGATGGGAATGAGTCTGAATGCATGGATTTCCAATGCTTTTAAATTATTTATTTTCTTCTGTGATGTACATTGCATGAACGAAAAGCAGCTATCTGCAAATTTTTGTATTTGAGAAGGAGGTCTGCCTTGTTTTGTGTTGTCTTTTAATTCCCTTACTTCCAATATGTGTATTGTTTCAAAATTAAACATTATTATATTTGGCATTACTTAATCCAAAGTAGAAAATAAATTAGGATTTTTCACTCTTCCACGATCTCCTACTTTCTTTTCAACGTGAAGCTTCATAAAGTCAGTGTTGCCTCATCACTGATTGGTCGATCTCAAATGAAGGTGTATTTCTCAGCCGCTTATCCACTTTCTTTTCGTGTCATGCATTTTCTGAAGCATGAAAAACGTACTGAAGATAATTGTTTCATTTATTCGTAAGGCACAGTAAACAAATTCATTCATATATTTAATGCTTTTGCCAGACAAATATGCACCAGTGTACGCACCAATCATTTGATTATGAGATGACATGAGTAGTTCACTTTATAAACAGTGAAATTTGTCGGCGCATGTGTGTCTTAGCAAAGTCATGAATTAGCTCTTTTAAGCATCAGAAATCTGAAAATTGAATGCGTTTTGAAATGTCAGTCCGAAGTTTTATTGCATGTCGATTTAGAGTGCTAAAACTATTATAATTTGTACTTCAAGTGTGCATTTTCTATGTTCCATACGTTTAGGGTGCTGAGTTATGATTTGTATGCATATTCGTCAGCTTTTCTCTCATGTCTTTTGTAGCAATTTCACGTACCCATGTGTGTCTTATCCAAACGAATCCACCCACATTTGGAATACAGAATTTCATTCGGCATTCTTTAACAACTGGACTTGAATAATCCCTTCGTGCCTGTCCTTAATACCATAAATTAACTACCAAGTTATGTTCATTCAATATGGTGAATATTGTGGGCCTCATTGAATATTACAATAATAACATTCAATAACATTCATGTATCTGTTCATGTATTGAAATCTTATTTCATGAATACATCTCTCCTGCAACACAACTGGAACTTTTGATCTTGTTAATTGCATTTTTATAACAGAAACAGTTTTAAGGGTTTTTTTTTTGTTTTGTTGAATTTCGTTCAAAAGTTTAAATGTGCATCTTAACAAATGGAAGATAAACCATGACATAAGAAACATTAAAAGACCAAGCATAAAGTTCATTTTTGTGTCATTCTAGATGCCAGAGATTCTGCCCCATCAGTGCGTCAACCAAAGAGGAATGTTCTAACATTGAAAACTGTAACTTCGTTATCAAAGCACAAAACGTCTGGTGAAATATATATTGTGTTCCATTAAATTCTGACTGAAGCCTTGATATTCTGCCAATAGGATTCTGCATAAAAAATATAAAATATGCACTCGTTAATGCGATTATCAATTCTTTGCAGACCACGAGATTGTCCTTGGTGAAACTAAATACAGTTTCTCATTCTGGTTGCTAAAAACCATTGAAAATTTGGAAATGTTCAAAGTGCTACCATTTATAGAGTACTGAAAGGGTTGAGTGTGATCGGGTGTTTTGTATTCAGTGCTGTTATTTCTGAATTAATATGTCCTGTAATATATGATGTGTAAAAACAATATATAAACATAGAATCAAATAGGTGAGTCAATAAATGGAAAAATGGATAGATAGATAGATAGATAGATAGATAGATAGATAGATAGATAGATAGATACATAGATAGGTAGGTAGGTAGGTAGA
>NC_057756.1:2268926-2276169 GCF_004010195.1 Chiloscyllium plagiosum | reverse complement strand
AGATAGATAGATAGATAGATAGATAGATAGATAGATAGATAGATAGATAGATAGATAGATAGATAGATAGATAGATAGATAGATACATAGATAAACAGGTGTACCTATGAATGTATTATTCGCTGGCATTAGGAAGGAATGTTAACGCAAGGTTATCACTTTCTTTTTTTTAAATTGTCTCAAGTAATTTAAAACGATGTTGAGAAAAATAGTGTCAGGAATGGAGCAAACTAATGGAGTAAATGAATATTAAAAGAATACCAAATATTGAATGGCATTAACAGTTCTAGCAGCATCAGTAGCGGGAAAAAATGTTTCAGTACAGAAGAAGTGTCATTGGATGAATATTGACTTTACTTTCTCTCCATTGACGCTGGCAAAACTAGTGAGTTTCATGTCAAATGTCTTTAAGAATCTGGTGATATGGAGGCAGGCGAAATTCGAATCGATACCATGTAGTCACTTATTTGTTCCATCCGATTTCGAAATACAACTGAATTTACCTAATTTATGAAGAAGGTTGTATCTCGTGTGCTCGGTGTGAGCATGCTTATGATGCTTGTCTGTATGTATCCAAATTTACTCACATTTCCCAATCTACTCTTCTGGAAGAATCATTACTAAAATAGAGGCAATTTGTTACTGATAGTGTTATGAAGTTAAAGGCGTGTACTGTGTATTTAAGAGAGCGAGAATGTTGTTCTGAATTGAGAGATTACAATTAGCTGCACGATATGATGGCTGTTCCAGAGTATACAGGAAAACTAAAAATAAGGAATGCCTGAGTTTTATTTGCTGTTTAAATTACAGTTTAATTTACGTCCCAGGATATTAAAACCCAATCGAGTTTGAATTTATTCGTTTACCAACAACCAATCTATGTGATGACCCTATGTTGGAAGTATAAAATGAAGACATTTTGAAAATTGGCAGAGAGCAATTGCTTTTGCTCCGGACAAGGCCAGAAGACTCAAAACATTTTTGAGCATGTATCTCCAGGACATAATTTTGCAATTTGTTTCTGTAAGTGGCCAGTTAAAATTACCCTGTGTAAGGTAGATGGGTTGACCACTAGATTATAAAATAGACAAAAAAAATCACAAAGTTACACAATGAAACAAGAAGAACAGAATAAAGAACCGCTACAGAGCTTTACCTATCCCAACTAGACTTGAGTGTGCTGTTCTGAATATACACGACTGCCTTAATAAGCAAGCACCCTTTACAGCACTGTATAGATATGACACGTGCTTACAGGTTGAAGTGGAGAGTCATGTGAGAGAGAGAGAGTTTCCACACAGCTCCCTGTTGAACTCCTCAGTGCAAGACTGAACAAAAAGTGCTCATATCAGGTCAGTTCGAGAGCTCACCACTCCCCTGTCTTAACACGTCACTTCAAAATATGACCACTTTGGCCTGAAGACACATTTCTTTACGTATAAAAAAGAAGCCTCTCAAAATCCTTTGCTTCTCTGTACCAAGCCAGACTATTCGGAGCTCAGCCCAGTTTATTCTCACACGTTAAAAAAAAAGACAGTATATCCTTGAGAGAAGGAAAACATATCTTCATTTCTATCTCCTCAAAACTCAGTTAATAGTCTAAACACAAATATAATCTATACTAACAATAAACACGCAAACATGCGGAACGTCATGCAAATTCAGTCTGCGATACATCCACCACCGAACACATCGATGTCTCATTCGAGTCTGGATAACTCATTGGCAGTCACATTTTCGTGAACTGTCACATGCACAGTTGTCAAATTGAATGGCTGCAATAACAAGCTTCAACGAAACAGTTTGGCATTTTTTTCATAAATGTTTTCCACAAATGTCACTGGGTTGTGATCTTTGAGTACGATTGTTTCAGATGCATTGCTGGTAACATAAACATTGAAATGTCGTAATGCCAACAACAAGCTTAAAGGAACTTACTCCACCGGTGATATTTCTGTTAATGAACGTTTAACTTCCTAGAAAAACACCCAATGGGTCTATCCATTCCTTCATCATCCTGCTGGAGTAGCATCGCACAGACGTCCACATCACTGGCATCAATAGCCACCTTCAAAAGTTCAAAAGCTTTGTGTAATCTGGTGTGTCCTATACAAGAGCAATGGTTAACACAGTTTTTTAGGTTGTCAAATGCCTTTTGATAGTCCATTGTCCACTGAAAAGTTTACAATTCAGTGAATGGAGTAGCCACAGTGCTAAGGTTCGACACAAACTTTCAGTAAAATCCACTCAAGTCCCTGAACCATCATAGAACATAGAACATAGAAACATACAGCACAGAACAGGCCCTTCGGCCCACAATGTTGTGCCGAACATTTGTCCTAGCTTAAGCACCCATCCATGTACCTATCCAATTGCCACTCCAAGGTCACCAAAGATTCTGACTCTACCACTCCCACAGGCAGCGCATTCCATGCCCCCACCACTCTCTGGGTAAAGAACCCACCCCTGACATCTCCCCTATACCTTCCACCCTTCACCTTAAATTTATGTCCCCTTGTAACTCTCTGTTGTACCCGGGGAAAAAGTTTCTGACTGACTACTCTATCTATTCCTCTGATTATCTTATAAACCTCTATCAAGTCACCCCTCATGCTTCGCCGTTCCAATGAGAAAAGGCCTAGCACTCTCAACCTATCCTCGTACGACCTATTCTCCATTCCAGGCAACATCCTGGTAAATCTTCTCTGCACCCTCTCCAAAGCTTCCACATCTTTCCTGAAGTGAGGCGACCAGAACTGCACACAGTACTCCAAATGTGGCCTAACCAAAGTCCTGTACAGTTGCAACATCACTTCACGACTCTTGAATTCAATCCCTCTGCTAATGAACGCTAATACACCATAGGCCTTCTTATAAGCTCTATCCACCTGAGTGGCAACTTTCAAAGATCTATGAACAAAGACCCCAAGATCCCTCTTTTCCTCCACCTCACTAAGAACCCTACCGTTAACTCTGTATTCCGCATTCTTATTTGTCTTTCCAAAATGGACAACCTCACACTTGGCGGGTTGAACTCCATCTGCCACTCCTCAGCCCAGCTCTGCATCATATCTAAGTCCCTTTGTAGCCGACAACAGCCCTCCTCACTATCCACAACTCCACCAATCTTCGTATCATCTGCAAGATGATACGAAGATTGCACTAATTTTTTTTTAATCGACGGTGTGGAAAATTCTCGAATTAATTTCGTTTTTGTATCTCATGGGGCGATATGTCCATGTCCAAAAACACGATCTAGGAAGGTGACATGGGCTTTGACAAATTCACTTTATGCTAGGTTTTACCAGCAAGCCTGCCTTCTGAACTCGATTGAACATGTTTGATAAATGCTGTAAATGTTCGTTCCATGAGTGATTAAAAATCACCAAATCATCAATATCCATCACACTGTTGGGTATTAGTGCAATGGCCTTATTGGTTAGTCTCTGCAACGTGGCTGAGACGTTTTTTTTCCAAACAAATGGCATGCCTTTGTACTGATGCAGTGCATTTGGCATTAGGAAAGCCGATATTATTTTTGCTCTCTCTGACAGAGATACTTGCCAGTTACCTCCACACAAGCCAAAATTAGAAATGTAAGTTTGTTGCCCCACCTTTTTCAAAACAATCCTCCAACCGAGGAATCGGATGTGCATCAGCCTTTGTAATGGCGGTGACTTTTCAATATTCCAAACGTAAGTGAAGGGTTCCATCTGACTTTGTCACATTGACGATGGATGTGTTCCAGTCACATCAAATGACTTTGGTTCTGTTATCCTGGAGGATGAATTCTATCTCCTTCTGAACCTGTGTCAACTGTAGTGGGTTATGCCTAGAAGGATGTTGCTAAAACGGAACAGTATCTCCTGCAAATGTATCACTAAATGCAAAATTAGGAATTTCTGAATTCATATTGGCTTCATTGTCTGATGTGATAGTATTAAATGCTCTTTATCCATCTCTCCACTTCTTTTTTAATCTTTCTTAGGAATGTGGATTGTAGTCAAAATGTGTGGTTTCTGAATACTGATTTGTTAATTTCTCCTTAATAGATTTTAACGATTCTCTTAATTCATCCCCCAAAAAATAAATCAAACGAACTGAATTTGTTCGATTCATTCGGTGCATCTCTGATCGCAAAGTACATATGTAAGTCCGTTATCCAAATCATCTGGATAATCCTGACGATCAGTCCTCAACATGGTCTTTAGTGTTTGATGCCATTCCTCTCACGTTCAGTGCAATTCTGGATGGTATGCAGTATATGTGGATTGCTTTATTCTCAAGTTATCCATGACCTCCTTGAATTGTTTGGATGTGAAGTTTGATCCTTGATCTGACTGGATCTCTATTGGTAGTCCGTACATCATAAAACAAATTAAGTATGTCTTCTACAACCATTTTATCTGTAGTATTTTGTAATAGAATTGCCTCTGAAAATCTCGTCCACACATCAATTATTGTTACTGAATATGTATTCCCAATTTTTGTTTGAGCTAGTGTACTTACACAATTAATTAAAAACTCTTGTGAACGGTTCCTGAAATTCTGGAATAGTTAGTAGAGGTGCAGTTTTTATTAGGGCCCGCAGTTTTCCAATTAACTGACATGTATGCCACGTCTTGCAAAATTAAACTGCATCCAGGCCACGAAAAAAAGTCTTTGTATTTTAGCCTGCGTTTTCCTCATCCCTAAATTACCTCCAAGTGGTAGTGGATGCGTCACACGCAGTAGCTTTTTTATATATGCTATTGGCAAAACAATTTGATGAATCTCTGCCAAATTCACATCTGCTTGAATGTGAGATGGTCTCCTTTTTCTCAGTCATACATCAATTTCTTTCTGTAGTAACACACAGGAAGTCATTCACTTTCATTCTCTGTATATGTCTTTATAACCATTTTAACTCCTCATCTTTCTGCCGTAATTCAATCAGCTTATTCGAGCCAAAGCTACAGGCATGTATACCGACTTGATCCTTCTCTGTTCTATTTATCTGATCAATGGAAGTTTCGGATAATGTTATGTCAGCATCCTTATCTGTGCCGTTTGATCTCTCCTATTTAAACTTCTGCCTCTGTGATCTTGTGATCACGCAATCAGGGGAAATTTCTGGATAAACATTCTCCGTGTCCTCAGTTGCTTTCATCGCCACTGGACTTTCAAATCTAGTGGGCAGCACGCATACCAGGGCATCATCTAAATCATTTGCAAGGAAAAATTGCTTCCTGGAGCTGAGAGTTTGCCCATTACACCTGTCACAAGTATTCCATTCTACTCTGGACTCTCGAGCCCCATTTTAGATAACTGAGCACAATTTGCCAACCATGAATTCATATTACCAGAAACTTTTTTTCTGGCAAGAGTCCTTCTGCAGTGCATATCTCGTCATCCTTCTGCATTACTAAATGAGACGATCCTTTATCCCTTAATATTCTGACCTCCTTACCTATTACTCCTGGCCAATATGAATAAACTTTATCCTTCCCTGTATATTTTTAAGCAGATTTGGAACTTCCTACTTAATGAAACTCTGACCATCTTGAACACTCCGAGGTAGTCGTTTACTTTCACTTGGGCTTTTTGTTACTCGTCCACCAATCTTCCAGGCTTGGTCGGTTTTCCTTCATCTGGCTTTCTCCTTGCCCACCAACACCGTGGTTTTGTGTGACGCTCTTTATTAAAATGACAACCCCAGAACGTTTTTTAAACTTTGTTCCCCTCAAGGATTTTTTTTTCTTAAACCGGTGGTAAGCGATCCTTATAATCATCACTAAGATCTAGCTTTCTCTTTCCATGTGAGGATTTATCTTTGCCCCCGTTTCTAGCCCTGTGGACTGAAATTGAAGCTGGAAGCCAAGCCGAGTTTCACAAACCAGCTCAAAATCAAAAGTCACTTCAGCTGTCATCCTTGCTGTTTTAAATCTGTGCTCTTTCTTATGAATTTGCGTTACTTCAGACAGTGAGTTTTCGAATTCCTTCAAATTATTAACTCTCTTAGGGCATCATAAGTTTGCAGGGTTTTTTTAAAGCTCTCATTTATCTCTCGACATTACCGTGTTTGATCCTTTCAATCTCAATATAGGTTTTCACGATCGTCCCTCCTTAGATACCTGAAAAGTTGTCTTAAGGCCTTTGTTACAAACTCATTTGCATTTAGAATATTTGTTTTCACCTCATAGTCCCCAAGTACCTCCTTGATAGTGATGTTAATACTTCACTCGCCCTACCTACAACTTTAGTTTGGATCATCAAAGCACACATTTCCAATGGCCACTGCATTTTACTAGCCAACGTTTTTAACGAGATGAAAAAAAACTTCCACACCCTTCTCATCAAACTTAGGAAATGCTTGAACATACTTAAACAGTTTCTCGATGGGCTTCTGATTATCAGGTGTTTGCTTTTCATCACACTCTTCCTCACTAAGCCAACTCTCAGCCTTCACTCCATCCTTTTATGCTGACTGATATTTTAAGTGTCAGCTTTTGAAGTTCAAAAGCACTCTTTATCTTTCTCTGCTCTCTTTTTCCCTCTCTTCTGCTGCTCTCTCTGCTTCTCTCTCTTCTGCTGCTCCCTTTTCTCTTCTCTTCTTTTTCTCTCTGTTCTGTTGCTCTCTCTTTTTATCTCTGTTTTGCATTTAATCGTAACTCAAACAGTTTCATTTCTGCTGCCCCTTCCTTAACGTTCGCCTGTAACTCACACTATTTCATTTGAAATTGAAATCTTGCCAACTCTATAGGCTCTAAATATTTCTCCCGCAAGTTTAAATGCCGAACTGTTGTCGTAATTATCTCTCTTTTCCTCACTGAAACAGGCAGTTCGAATTCCAGCTTCTCTGCTAATTATTACAATTTGAGTTTCGTCATGTTTGCAAAACTTCCAAAGTCACTGCATGCACAAACGATCAACTTCATTACAATTTCAGCTTTCCGTTTGTCCCTGACTAAACGCATTTCCAACCTATTTTGTAATTCTAAAAGTATGTCCTTTATCTGTCTTTCTAAATTTCCTCCGCAAATACAGAAAGCATCTTCAATGCCCAAAACATATTTAGCAATCTTAAGAGCTACTTCCTTCACTCTTAATTTAACCAACTAAAGAGCATTTTGGATAGCCAAATCAAAATTGGAGAAGTAACAAATGGAGCGATTAGGAAAGTGTCATTTCCAGGAATGCAGTCTATTCTAGACAACGATTTTGAAGGATGCAAGGTGGGAGTGACGCCCATTTGTGTGTAGAA